>NW_027438967.1:0-300000 GCF_040939455.1 Microcebus murinus | reverse complement strand
TTTCTACTAAAGCATAATAAATGTATCAGCTTCATCATCTCTAATTCTTACAACCCGGTAATAATTTTTTTTCAGGGACTTACAGTTTATTGTATCACAAAATTAAAATGAAAACTCTAATAGAAAAATGAATAAAGGAAAAGAACAACTTACATTTTAGAAAATTTCAAATAGCTAATAAACAATGAAAAACATTCAATTTCACTTGCAAACAAAGAAATGAAAGTTAAAATAATGGGATACCATTTTTTACCCATCAAAGTACAACATGTGTTTTGATGGTAATATGCAATGTGTGGGTGAAGTGATCTCTCTCAAGTGCTTCAATTAGAAGTATATATTTTTTATTTCAGCATATTATGGGGGTACAAACGTTTAGGTTATGTATATATAGCTCTGCTCCACCTGAGTCAGAGCTTTAAGTATGTCCATCCCCCAGACAGTGTGCACTGTACCCATTAGGTGTGTATATACCCATCCTCTCCTCCCCCTTCCCATCTGCCCAACACTTGATGAATGTTATGTGCACGTTAAGTGTTGATCAGTTAAAACCAATTTGATGGTGAGCACATGTGGTGCTTATTTTTGCAAGAGTAAGAATTTTGCCTTGAGAAAACTTGAGGCTAAGAGAGTTAAAGAGTTACCCAAGGTCATACAGCCATTCAGTGTCAAAGGTGGGATTTAAAGATAGGTCTCTCTGACTTAAAAACCTCTTTTGATCCCAGGGCTTCATACTGGCCCTTGAAAAACAAATCCTAGGCAATGGTTTGTGAAATTTTCCATTGTAAAAAACCAGACACTGTATGATTAATTTGTACATCATTTCTAATGGGGGGGGGTATCACAAGAGGGAATTGGAGTTATATGTCCTAGTATGCGAATACTCATATTGGCACCAATTTTCTGAGCCACCCAAGACTAATTGGATGCCATCTCTGAACTTTAGCTTCTTAACCTGTACGATGAGTGTAATAACTCCCTCCATCCTTTGGCATTTACTAGCAGTGTGACCTTGGATGAGTTACTCCATTTGTTTATGTCTCAGTCTCCTCAATTAAAAAAGTAAAAAATAAAAATAGCACCTACCTCATAGAATTGTTGTAAAGATCAAATGAATTAATACATGTAAAATTTTTCTTGGCATATAATAAGCACTCTATAAGTATTAGCTGTTATTATTATCATTATTATCATCATGGATCTTGTGAGACCAATACTAGTAACCTACACTCACTCACACAATTACATACCATCCATAGAGTGAACAGTCTCGAAGGCCACAATTTTAGGTATCTCAGGGTTGGACTTCTCCAGAAGTTTCTTTAGGTGGTCAGGGTCATTGTGCCTGAAGACAAACTTGGCTGCTCCACTGTTGCGGATACCTTGGATCATGGAAGCATGATTGCCTGCATCTGAGTAAATCTCACACCCTGAGGAAACAGATGCACAATTTTTAAGTCTCTATATCAGTACTGTCACTTCACTTTGTAGGTCTGACCTGGCAGGGGAAAAGAGCTAACCCTCTCTTCTCTTTGAGGAACCTGCTCTGCTTTCTCCTTCTCTGGAAGCCATTGCAACACGTCTTCCTCCCTTGGAAGGACTTCCCTGACCTGAAATTCTGACCCTTACACCTTTCCCTCCAGTTATTTCTAACCTCAGTCTGGCTTCTGAATGTCTTGGGGTGGAGGAAATTTAATTTACCAGGAAGCTTTAGAGTTTCTTGAGGACAGGACCTAGGTTAATTCTCCTCGATATATAAGATCAAGACTTGGAAAGGATTTTTAACCCAGGGAATGTTTGTTTACTTGGACCAATGCTAGATTCTTCCTGGTCTAGATGAAATCCCACCTCTTATAGGTATCACCTGTCTGCTTATAGTTACAGGTATGGATACTTATAAGGCTTTCCCTGTTGAAATCATCAGCTCATGGCATGTCAGATTTGGGACGGCCATTAGTGATCATGGGATCCAGCCCCATTAGTGTACATGTGAGAAAGCTAAAGTCCAGAGAGGGCAAGGCCCTCTAGGACCTGAGGAATTCAGAGCTTTTTGCTGGGCAATGCTGGGAGGACAGCTGGGGGTTGGGAATTGCCAGAGGGAGTTGATACCTGTACCCCCAAAACTGTACTGCTATCAAGGAACTGTGGCCTTTCATAAGAGTAGTAACTGCTGCTTGAGAAAATGAACCATGGCTTCCTGGATGACAT
Organism: Microcebus murinus; assembly: GCF_040939455.1. Taxonomy (NCBI): domain Eukaryota; kingdom Metazoa; phylum Chordata; class Mammalia; order Primates; family Cheirogaleidae; genus Microcebus; species Microcebus murinus. Next base: position 297,792 of record NW_027438967.1, on the reverse strand, counting down.
GGCTTGAAGGAAAAGCAGACTAAGAATTTCTTGAGAGCACAAACAACATTTTAAAAAATCTTTCTATCTCTGATATTTAGTATAAGGTTAAGTACATAGTAGATGCTAAGTAAACACATTTTTAATGAATCAATGAATAAACCAATGGCTGATTTATAAGTGAGTGAATGAGTATATGAATGAATATATTACTGAACTAATGAGTGAGAGGAAGGGTGTCAAAAGATGAGGATGAAGAGATATGTAGAAGGCAGATTACTAAGAGCTTTAGAAGCCATGATAAGGAGTTTAGATTTGGTTTTAAGGGCAATGGAGATACATTAGAGGGTTTTGATCAGGGGAATAACAAAGATAAGTTTGCATTTTTAAAGCCATTCTGACTTTTGTGAAGAATATATTGTAGAAGGGCAAAGGTGAAATTTAAAAAAATGATAGTCTAGGCTAGGATGGTGACAGTACAGATGGAATGTAGTTGAATTCTAATGGCTGAGGAGGGGATTGACTGATAAAAGTGTTGAAGATGTTGAGTTTAGTTGGGGCTTATGGGTGACCTCAGAAAAAGTTTTTGAGAAGTGGTGGTGATGTTTACAGTGTACTGAAGAAGAATCAGCAGAAAGTGATGAAGCAGATAGTAAGTGTGGAGACTTGTCTCAAGCAGTTTGCCTGTTACAGGGAGGAGAGAGATAGGGCAATAGCTAAGGAGTGGTGAGGGGTTGAGGCAATGGTTTTGTTTTGTTTTTCAGGATGCAAGAGACTTGAACATGCTTAAGAGAGGGAGAGGCTGAAGATATAGCAGACAGTGAGATAGCTGATAGATCAAGATTTCCAGGGAGGTAGAGGGGAGTATGACACAGAGCATCAGTGGAAGGACTAATCACAAGAAAAAGGACACTTCTTACACTGTGACAGGAGAGAAGGAACGAGGAGAGGACATGTGGAGATGCTTGTGAGTTTTTAGGTACTTTGTGGCTATGAGTTGAGGACATTGCTATCTGGTATCTTCTATTTTCAGTGCTGTAGGAGGTAAGGTCATCTGTTGAGGGTGGAGGGTTAGGAAAGTATGAGAAGGCTGAGGACAATAGGGATTTGGTAGAACTTCCCCAGAGACTTAGAAAACTGACCTGGGAAACAGGATTGCCAGAGGACATAAAGAATCCAACAGAGGTTGGGACTCATGAATTTTTAGTGGCTCTTGTCTGAGCAATTATATGAGCCCAGGATTGACATAGGGAAGGTGGAGAGTTGCATTCATCTGAGGTTGTGGCTGTGATTGAAGGATGACAAGATATATGAAGTGAGGACGTTATTGGTTAGAGAGTGGGAGAGTGGGAAGATGGGATCCAGTGTACAAGTGAAGAGATTGGCTTTAGGTGAAGGAGTGATATGCCTTCCATTGTAAGAGGAAAGAATGAGGGAAGGGTAGATGAATAAGCAAATAAATTTGTAGGCTTGGTGGCAATAAATAAGGAGTTCCTCTGGAGACCATTATCCTAAGTGACGTATCTCAGGAATGGAAAAACAAATACCACATGTCTCACTTATAAGTGGGAGCTAAACAATGGGTATACATTGTTTACCCATACATACAAAGTGGTCATAAAAAGTGATATAATGAACATTAGAAACCAAGAAGGGGGGATGTTAGGTAGCGGGTGAGGGATCAAAAATTACCTATCAGGTACAATGTACACTATTTGGGTGACAGGTTCACTAAAAGCCCTGACTGCATCACTATATAATCCATCCATGTAACAAAAAGCATTTGTACTCCCTAAATCTATCAAAATAACTAGAAAAATAAGGAGTTCCTTTCTGGTGACTTTTGTTTTCTTTGTGAAGTAAAATGTGAGGTTATTTGCTAATTGTGAAGGTGGAAGTAGTCAGAGGTTTTAGAAGAGGGAAGAAAGTTTGAAAAATCTTCTGTGGAGATATAAAAGGACTATGTTTGAGCATTAAGAGCCCAGTTGAATTGGGAGGTGATAAATTTATGGTGTTTCCCTTCTGTGAGGTTGACTGATGCTTCCGAGTAGTGGTCATCTATCTAGGTGTAGAAGGAGAGAAATCAGAGGGGTATAATCATCCAGTGTGAGGATATGCAAGGTGAATAAGAAGGAATGGCAATGGAAGCAAGGGAATTCAGAATAGTGGGAAGGAGCAATGGAGGCAGTGAGACTAGATGCTGTTTTGAAGGACACTAGCGTTTAACAAAGCTCAGGACTTACCTGGCAGGATCTTGGCCAGGGTGAAGAGAGTAGAGTCATTGGCCACAAAGCAAGAGGAGAAGAGCAGGGCTGAGTTCTTCTGGTGCAGCTCAGCCAGTTCCTGCTCAAGTTCCACATGAAACTTACTGGTGCCTGAGATATTGCGGGTGCCACCAGCTCCAGCTCCGTGACGCTGCAGAGTCTCCCTGGCCAGGAGAAAACAGGGGAGACGAGGAGAAGAAAAAGCCCTTGTCAGGCACTGAGGAATTAGGTAGGTTTCCCTTCTCTGATGGGGGTCAACATTGACTTAATGATCCTATATGAACTATGTCCTATGTGGCCAAGTAGAGAGGATGGGAAGGATGGGGAGACTGGATCCTCCTTCTAGGGCTAGAGACACTCAGGAATGGAGAAAGAAGCTAGCTTGAGGTTGAGCAGTTTGGAGGACCTAGAAAAGGTGACATACTATCTCTGGCAATACTAATTCCACAGCTAGATTAAGAGCTCATGGAGAGTGGGCCTTGCTTGGTCTCTCATCCTTCTTTTCCACTGCACTGGATACCCAAGAGTTTGCAAAACATGGTGTGTTGACTGACTTAGTTCATTTCTAAGGAATAAATATGCTGAGGACTTTTGACTAAAGGGCTGCTGGTGGAACCCAGGATTCTACTGTCAGTTCTGCCTTGTCCTTCCATGTGTGGTTTTGCATTTTCTCTGGGTATGTCCCCGCAGCTCATGACTCAGACCCTACTACTCACTGTGTGGCCTGCAAGACCCGAGGGTGCCGACTCATGCCCAGGTAGTCATTACTGCACCAGACAGACACATCTTTTGAGGCCGCAGATGCTTCAGAGAAGTGTTGGGCAAAGGGGTATGCATCAGCCCAGCGGTTCACAGTCTTGAACACACGGTAGGTATGATCCTGTTTCTTCTTCATGATCTTGTCCTTAAAAAACTGGTCATAACCAAAGGTATGGTTTCCTGTAGGAGTAGAGATGGGGATAAAAATAATTCAGTTTAAATTTATTCCTAACTAGTCTATATTTTATCCATATGTTGATTTTGAGTTGTTCAATTCTCCTTCCATGTATTCGTTTATTTACTCAGTCATTGACTTACTGGTCCACATTAACTCTCCACTATTTCATTCAACCATCCCTTTGCCTACTCACTCACTCAGTAATCCATTCCCACATTCACTCAGGCTTTCTACACTTGGTATGGCCTCATCTCTCTTTCTGGGGTTAGTGTGGCATTCTCCTTAATAGAATTACTACTTCCAATGTTAGTGGTAGGAGAATCAACAGAACTAGTTTCTAGTTATCTCTTTGCCACTTCCTAGCTGAGTGAATCCTCTCTTAGTTTTAATTTCCTCATCTTTAGAATGGGGCTAATACTATTTTCCTTGAAGAGTTGTGAGCATCTGATGACAGTATGTAACACACCCAAACTAACATCTGGCACATAGTAGTGGTACTAGTATTACTACTATAGTAATAGTAGTGGTAGCAACACTAATAAAAATAGTTGATATTTACTTATATTATTATAGCCAATATTTAATGAATGCCTAATACATATAAGGCCTTCTTCCAGGAACTTTTTAAATATTATTTCATTTATTACTCATGAAAATCCTATGTGGAAAGTTCTATTAGTGTCTCCATTTTACAGATGAGGGGACTGAGGCATAAAGAGGTTAGGTAATTTGATCAAGGTCATGCAGCAAGTAGGTGTCCAGCAAATAAACAACTCAGAGCCCACTTCCTTAACCACTACCACTACAAAATGGGGCAACTATATTTTCAGGATAGATTGCAATAATATATGCTAACGGGATTGTTAAACTCTAGAACTCTGTACACAAGACAGAAATCATGATTGTTTCAGACAGCAACTTATATGGTTATTGGGGGTGTAAATTGGTAACATCCTTGCTGCAGGGATGTTTGGAAATATGTATCAAGAGTTTTTTAAATATCATTCTGATTGGAGAAAAATTGCAACCATTCCCACTTAGATCTGGAACCACACAAGGATGCCCACTATCCCCACTTCTATTCAACATAGTGCTGAAAGTCCTTGCTACAGCAATTAGACAAGAAAGGGGAATTAAGGGCATCCAAATGGGAGAAGAAGAGATCAAACTCTCACTCTTTGCTGATGATATGATATTATATCTAGAAAACCCAAGAATTCAAACAACAGACTCCTGGAGTTGATAAATGAATTCAGTAAAGTCTCAGGATACAAAATTAATACACAGAAGTCAGAGGCATTTTTATATGCCAATAACAGTCATGCCAAAATTCAAATTTAAAAATGCAGAACCTTTTACAATAGCCTCAAAGAAAATCAAATATCTAGGTATATATTTAACAAAAGAGGTGAGAGACATATACAGGGAGAACTATGAAACACTAAAAAAAGAAATTGTAGAAGATGTAAACAGCTGGAAAATCTACCTTGCTCATAGATTGGTAGAATCAACATTGTTAAAATGCCCATATTACCTAAAGTGATCTACAGAATTAATGCAATCCCTATCAAAGTACCATAATCATTCTCTACAGATTTAGAAAAAATAACTTTATGCTTTGTATGGAACCAGAGAAGACCTTGTGTAACCAAAGCACTCTTAAGCAAAAAGAACAAACTGGGAGGTATCAGTGTACCAGACTTCATGCTGTACTACAAGGCTATAGTAAATAAAACAGTATGGAAATGGCACAAGAATATAGACATAGACCTTTGAAACAGGACTGAGAATCCAGAGGTTAAACCATCCACGTATTGTCATCTAATCTTTGACAAAGCAGACAAAAGTAACACTGGGGAAAAATCCCTTTTTAATAAATGGTGCTGGGAAAACTGGAAAGCTATATGTAGAAGATTGAAACTGGATGCCCACCTCTCACCTCTTGCAAAAATCAATTCTATATGGATAACAGCCTTAAACCTAAGGCATGAAACCTTAGGAATCCTAGAAGAAAATGTAGGGAAGACTCTTTTAGACATTGGCCTAGGCAAAGAATTTATGAAGAAGACCCCCAAAGCAATTACAGAAGCTACAAAAATAAATAAATGGGAACTGATCAAATTAAAAAGCTTCTGCACAGCCAAGGAAACTATCAGAGTGAATAGACAACCTACAGAATGGGAGAAAATATTTGCTCTCTACACATCCGATAAAGGGATGATAACAAGAATCTATATAGAACTCAAAAAATCAATAAGAAAAAATAAAAAAATCAACAAGAAAAAATCAAACAGCCCTATCAATAAATGGGCAAAAGACATGAACAGAAACTTTTCCAAAGAAGACAGAATAATGGCCAGCAAAAAAACAAAAATGCTCAACATCTCTAATCATTAGAGAAATGCAAATCAAAACCACCAATGAGATATATCCTAACTCCAGTAAGATTGGCCTGTATAAAAAAATCTGAAAGCAACAAATGCTGGCGAGGATGTGGAGAGATAGGAACAATCTTCACTGCTGGTGGGACTGCAAATTTAATGCAACTTCTGTGGAAAAGAATTTGGAGATAACTCAAAGAGCTACAAGTAGAACTACCATTTGATCCATCAATATCACTATTAGGCATCTACACAAAGGAACAAAAGTCATTCTATAATAAAGACATCTGCACCCGAATGTTCATGGCAGCACAATTCACTACAGTAAGGATGTGGAAACAACCCAAGTGCCCATCAATCCATGAGTGAATTAATAAAATATGGTACATGTATACAATTGAATACTACTCCATTATAAAAAAAAAAACAATGGTGATCTAGCACCTCTTATATTCTCCTGGATAGAGTTTGACCCTGTCCTCCAAAGTGAGGTATCATAAAAATGGAAGAATAGGCACCACATATACTCTCCATCAAACTGGCACTGACTGATCAACACTAAGGTGTTCACACAGTAGTAAGTAATATTCTTTGGGGGTAGGGGGTTTGGGGTGGGTAAACTCACAACTAAGAACGTGGTGAGCATTGTAGGGGGGAAAGGGCACGTCTCAAACCATGTCTGGGATGTGGCAAAGTCATACCATGTAACCAAAATGTTTGTACCCCCATAATTTCCTGAAATAATAAATAAATAAATAAAATAAACTCCTCGGTAAAAAAAGAGTTTTTTAAGTGCACATACTGACATACCTAAGGAAATATTTGCACCAAATTTAACATACAAATGACTGATATCCAGAATTTATTTTTTTATAACTATGAAAAATTACTATGAAAGATTTCAACCCAGTTGAAAAATGGGCAAAGAATATGAAAAAACAACTCAATAAATGTAGGAAAATATTCCTAACAAGGGAAAATAAAACCGAGAAAACAATTTTTTACCTATAAATTGATAAATATTTAAAACTTTGATAATATCAAGTGCTAGTAAGGTTGTGAGAATATGGATATCCTCCTTGATAACCAGTACAGCCATGTTGGAGGGCTAAGTGGCAATGTTTATTAATATTAAAAATGTGTACACCTTTACACCTCAAGAATTTCCACCTTTGAGTATTTATTCTAGAGAAACACTTGCCTATATGCTCAAGGAGGCACATTCAGGGATGTTTGTTGCACCACCGTGTGTAATAGGAAAAATTGGAAGCAACCAAATAGAGGAATAGCCAAATAATCTCTAGGATATCTATACTGCAAAATATTAGGAAACACTGAAAAGTGAGGTAGATATATATGTATTAACATGGAAGGATCACCAAGGCATATTGTTGAGTAAAAAAATAAGAATGCCACAGAGCAAAATATATAGCAAAACATCATTAGGTAAAAAAACAAAAAAACTGAGTACTATACATTTATATGTATGTAAATGTAATCTAACATGTATGTACATGTAATCCAACATGTAATCTAAACTAGAAGAGTACAAAAAAGTTGGAAACAAATTATAGGTGCTTGATTAACTCAATGAGGTTGTATCCATACTACAGAACACACTTCAACCATTAATAGTTATTATGCAGCTCTATGTTTATGGATGTAGAATGTTGCCCACAACATACTGTTAAGTGAACAATACAGCATTACAAACTCCAAGTAGAATAAGATCACATTTCTAATAAAAACATGTGTGTGGTAAGAGGAGTGGAGGGTGTGTGTGATGTGAATGGTAGAACTCAGAATGATTTAAATATCCATCTTTATACTTTCCTATATCTGCTGAAAAATATTTTACAATGAATCATATTCCTTTTTTGTTAATATAAAATAAAACAAATTTCATCATGAAAATGAATATAAACACATATAAGAGTGGGGAAAAGCTCTCTATGAAGGCTGAGAGTTTTTGAGGAAAGCGTGGAGAAGAAATAATGGAAGGAAGCCTAATATTTAATGAGGCCTCATAAAAAGCTAGAAACATTTCCATAAATGTAATTTTATTTTCTCCTCATGGTAACTTGTTGAGATAGGTATTAAAATCACACTGAAGGAAAGTGACTTACTTGCCAAAGTACACAGATCCAGCAACTGCCAGCATTAAAATTTAAACTCAGATTCCCTTTTGTTCCAAAGTCCTTTCATGCTCTTTCCTCTACTCTGTCAGAAGCCCTTTTAGATCTTCTTCCCTATTCTGATCCCATTTATTTCCACCTCAGCAAACTAACCAAGCATATTGTTCTGAATCAGGTGTGTGACCTTCCCTGAAATCTGCTCTTGCTCCTGGGGGACTGGAGAATGGTTTCCTCAGGCTGATTGAGGCCAGGGAGCTGGGCAGCTCTGAAAGGAAGTGTGGGATTCATTGGCCACAAAGAGAGGGGGATAAAAAGAAAGCATGTATTGTTCTCTTTAAGCTCAATGCAGTATATGAAAATTCAAGCTTATAAACTAAGGCAAGCCTTCTGGAGAGAGGAGAAATCTTCTGCAAAGTAGGCTCCTATTCATCTCCCTGAGTGGAGACTCCTATAATGTCAGGAAATCTCCCATAAGGTGAATCACACTTCTCCCCACTAAGATTTTCCCTTGAGTGAGGTAACTGGGGCAGCCATGCTGGGTCCTACACTTGGGAAGTAGATGTAGAGCAGTGCACCTAACTCTTTTTTTTTTTTTTTTTTTTTTTTAATTATTTTTTTTTATTTTGGCATATTATGGGGGTACAGATTTTAAGGTTTCAATAAATGCCCATTTCCCCCCCTCCCCCCAAAAGTCTGAGTCTCCATCATGACCATCCCCCAGATGGTGCACATCTCACTCACTATGTATGTATATACCCGCCCCCCTCCCCCCTCCCACCTGCCCAATGCACCTAACTCTTATTTTCGAAACATCATTTCAAAATTCTGGTCCTTAACAATATCCCCAAAGGGCCTATGAAATATGTCAACAGTGTGGCCATCTCTCAAGAGTAATTATCTTGGGTGATCTGCATCAGTTGAGTTGAGCTGGAGTTCCACCCTTCTAAAGGATGTACCTACTCCTAACCTTTTATGTTTCATGCAAATCCAGATTCTCATAGAATAGTATTGCTTAAACATGGGAACCCAGACTGTTGGGATCTATTTAGCCACCTGAAAGAAGAGAGGCAGAATTTTAGAGGACTCATCTTAGACTGATGTCTGAAAGTTACAGGAGCCTGTGCATAAGTGTGTGTTTGGAAGGGTGTGCTTCAGTATATAGTCTAACCTATTGCCTATCATGGCTCCCCTGTAAAAGACTAGACTACTCATCATGGGATGTGCATTAAGATGCCCTTGGATTAGCCTAGCTCAGGACTGTGATGAAGTGGGTTCAAGAATTAGGTTGCATAAAGTGGAACTTGACTCCAACCTGTCTTGAAAGCCTTCACATCCTCCTGGACTTCTGGAGCTGCCTTCTGCACAATCTTGCTCTTCCCATCCTGGAGTTCTGACAGCATGAAGGGACAGTGGCCCTTGGCCCAAGATGGAGAGTCTATACAAAAGTAAGAGAGTAATTGGGGTTGCATTTCTAGCTATAAGTTCAGTTCAATAATGGTTACTGAGATTTACTGAATCCCAAAGCCCTAGCTCAGGCTATGGTACAGACACACAGATAGATGAGTCTGGTCTCTGTGCTAGAGGAGCTTCTAAGATGGTGAGAATGGCACATGCTGAAGACACATTGTGAACAGTGCTGGGATGGGAGGGAGGACAAGGGCTATGGAAGTCCAGAAGAGGGAGGGGGCATGATCCAAAATTGGAATTGGACAAGCTGGAATTGGGAGGTCTAGGCAGGCTTCACAGAGGATATGATGCCAAAGCTTAGTGTCAAATGAGAAATATGAGATACTCTGGTACAGGGTATGGGAGAAGTAATTTGACAGGATCAAAGGCACAGAATCTTGAGAAAATAGGATTGATTCAGGCAATTTTAAGTAGTTTCAGCATGGTTAGAGTATAGTGTGTGGAGAGAATGGGAGTGAGACTCTCTAGAGAACCTGGTAGAAGACAGATCCTGGGTATATTTTGGGGCAAGTTCATCTTACCTTGACACTTTTCACATGAACCCTCCTATTAGGCAATGATGGCCTATATGACTTGTAACCTTGTCCATAGGACCCAGACATACTTCCCTTTTGCCAGCAGCCTCTTCTTACCTCCCCCAGCCTTTGTTGCCTTAAGATGGATTTGAGAACAAATTGGTCCTTGGGTAGCCAAAATAGGACAGCGTCCAATACCAAACAGGAACTGATGAGTCTTCACTACCTTGCCTAGGAGGCCTGTGGGGCCCCGGGCAAGCACTGGACAGTACTGTAGCAACATGGCTGCTGCCACCATCTTGAACCCAAAGTCCTGCAGAAGATATAGAAGAGATGAGATTCCATCATGAAAGTGAGCCAAAAGCGAAGGGTCATTCCTGTGTTTGATCTTTTGTCTTTAGTTTCCCACCCAAAGCTTGCTGCCCTCCTCAGAGATAGATGCCTTTATTGTCCTTCCAGGGAAAGAACTTCTTTCCTAATGTTAAAATGTACCAATGGGGCATCAGAGAGGAAGAAATAAGAAACTGACCACTAGACAAAGGGCTGAAGGAAAGACTTCTAACTGGAAGCCAAAAAGCCTGGATTCTGAGTCAGAGTCTGCCACTGACCCATTCTGTTTTGGTGAGGATCACTGAAGTGTATTTGTGTATGGCGGGATGAGAGTTGACAATCCACCCACCCTTTAATCAATATTTAAGACCAAGAATCTTTCTAAGAATATTGGCCTTAGCAAAGTGAAGATTTAGCCTGCTAATGCAAACAGATGCCATTGACTAGAGCTCCTGAGGCTTTGCCCAGAGACTTTCCTGAGCAAGCTCAGCCAGAGAGAGAGAAGGAGCTTGAGGCCATAGGTACCAAGAGATCCAGAGAACAGGAAGAAAGGGCAGGCCCAGGTCCTAAAGACTATGTTCCATCAGGCTGGTGTTTTGCTGTCTTTGAATTTGCATCTGGATTTTGGATAAGTACAGATAAAGGAGGAGATGAAAGCAAATCCCAGGGAGCTAGAAGACAAGGCACAAAGACATAGTCTATGGGTTAGTGAAAGAGGCAGAGGCCAAGACAGAGGAGAGAAAGGGGACAGAGTGAAGATCAGAAAAAGAAAAAACAAATGGCACATAAGTATTAATAAATATTTATTGAATTTGGGAGTAAATTAATGAATGAACAGAGTCTTAAATGGGGAAAAGAAAAGGGCAGTAGGGAAAGTTGTTAGAAGAAAAAAAATTTTAGGAAAGATAAAGGATTAAAGTAGAGAGAGAATAAAGGTGTGGTGGTAGTGGTGGAGTTAGAAGAACAGAAATTGAGGAAGAGAAATAGATCAAAGCCAGAGGTAAAGGGGACAGAGTAAAGATGAGAACAGACATGGGGAGAGGGACTATTTTGGAAAGACAGAGGACAAGAGGATGATGAAAAATACAGAATGATAAGGAAAGAGACAGAGGGGTATCATATAGTGGTAGAGGCAGATGTAGACAGGTGCAAAAGGAACATGAGGAAAGACATAATGGAGACTAAAGGAATATACAAAGATTCCTAAAACTCAGAGAAGAAGAGGAGAAAATCCAGCAGGGGCAGACAGTTAGCCAGGCAGAAAGATAAAAGGAGAAATGCTGCCAGAGAATGGGGAGGGTTAAGCAACAAACAAAATTTCAGGGAAATGGAGCATGGGCCTATTGAAGGAGATGAGAAAGACACTGAGGGACAGAGAGAAGAGAGTGGAGAAAATGATAAGATCAAAGGATAGAGACAGAGAGGTGGCTTAAAGAGGAGATGAGGGTTGTGAGGAGGGAAGGCTGAGAGATACCAAAGGAAGGATAGCTAGAGAGAGCAAGAGGAAGAAACAGACTGAAATAAAAAGGGCAAATTGGAAAGCCAGAGTCAAAGGGTGAGACAACATAAGGGACAGTACAATGGGAGAGATACGGGGGAATTTGGGAGGACTAAGGCCTTGGCACTGCCAACAAAGCTACTGAGTAGACTCTAATAGAACCCTGAATACCTAAAGCCTTATGTTATGAGGGAAGGGCGAGCAGGAGGAGCTCATGGCTTTGTCCTCACATGGCAACCTCCTTCACCTCCCTCTCTTCCCGATCTCATAGAGCAAGCACCCTCCCCATATCTCACAAAACAATCTCTTCCCATTTTTCCATCCCAGAGCATACTTCTCCCACTCTCATAGGCTGTCACAGCAATCTGGGTTGGTATGTGGAGCCAAGGCATGTAGGCCCTGAAATTGGAAAAGGAAGGATTATTGTTGAAAGGACTAAATGAAATAATCCATGTTAAGCCTTTAGGATAGTGCCTGGCAACATAGTAAGTGTTCAATACATGTTAGCTTTTCTTATTTAAATTCCAACTCTCCAAACTCCCTTGTTGGACATTCTTGCACAAGTCTCTCTGGGTCTTGACTTTCATCAGCAATCAAGTGTGAGGTAAATTATACCTACCTGACATGGTAGGTAATGAATTGGATCCATTGTCTACTTCACATCTGAAGATAGGGGTTTCCCTTCCCCTGCCTGGCTGCGAAAGTTAAAGCACTTGAGGCTGAGCCTGCAGAACATAGATAAATCTCCCAGAGTTTATCACTATTGGGGTATGACTACTCCCCAAGCTGAGACCAGGGCGTGGTAGAGAACAGAAGCCGCTTCCTGGAATCATGTCTGAGCATCTGGCTGGGGCTGGCCCTAGCTTTTGGTGGTGAGGAGAGGTGGATGGGCCAGTGAGAGGCAGGCAAGGCAGATGGCCAGAATCTAGGCTCCTGCAAACTCCTTCTCCCAACATCAATACTGACAACAATAATGACAACATTAGAGTATTTAGTGGGAAGGAAAAACCTCAAAATTAAAGGCAAAGTCCAGTCTTGCCTTGGGATAATTGAAGATTAAGGCCTATTCCCCATGTATAAAAAAAAAAAAGAAGTTCAATATACTCATAATATCTAAAGGGTTTTAGGCCATGATATGCTCATTGTCCTGGGAAAATAAAGACCACTGCTTGGAATTTATTGAATTCTTAAGTTCTTTCAAGCTCCAGTTCCCATTTCTCCTCTTCTGATACTTCTTTCCTAGAATTTGTCCTGCTTCACTCTGCTTGGCCATCATTATGACCCATGACTTTCTAGTCTAGTCACCTTGGGCTTGGTTTCCATTCCATCTCACTACCTACCATGAAACTGGAGTGAGTAAAATGGAATCAAGGAAACATTTTAGGCAATTTAGGGTATTGAGAGCATAGGCTCTGGAGCCAGACTACTTGGATTTGAATCCTGGCTCCATCATTCATTAGCTTTGGGACTTTAGAAAACTCACTACCCTGCTCTATATCTTATATCAGTAAAATTAACAAGGATTATCTGTTTCATAGGAACATTGTGAAGATTCCATAAGATAATCCATACAAACCATTTAGAAGAGTAGCCATCCCAGAATGAACACCGATAAATTGTTAGCTATTATTGTTTTTCTGTTTTCTATGTAGGGAAAGTGAAGGTACAGCCAAAGGAAGTCACGTCATGAATATACCAGGCCAGGCCTGAACAGCTAAACTTCTCTCAATCCTGTCACAATTTACTACATGAACTTGGGTTCTGTACTTTCCCTCTCTGGGCATTAGTTTCTCCACATATGTTAGATTACATTATTTCAGAAATTCCATATGATTCTGATAGTCAAACACTCACAGAGCCCTCACTCTGCCAGGCCCTATTATAAATGCTTCACATGCACTGACTTTGTTAATCTTCATGTCAACCTTTTGATGGGGACACTGAGGCTCCAGAAGTTTAAGTAACCTGTTCAGGTCATAGAATGAGTAAGTAGGAGAAGCAGGATTTGAACCTCCAGAGGCCACTAACTTTACCCCTATGGATCCATTATTCAAATATTACTACATATTTTCTTGACTGAGGGTCTGACTCCAGACATCCCCTTGTTGCACTAACATAGGCCCCTTTCCAGGACATTTGCTTTTTGTGACCAAAGGCCTTTACTAAAGCAACTGAAGTGGAATTTCAGGTACTGTTGAATATTCATTCATTTATTCATTCTACCATTTAACAATATATGCACCCATTGTGTGATAATGCTCTCCAGGAATCTTCTTAAAACAATGCTTTCAACCAGAGATGGTGAAATTTCAGGCCAAATGACAGATCACTACTCAAAGGTTTTCCCTGTACCTTCAAAATCCTCTCTCATGTCAGCATCCAATCTACAGTCCCCAGAGGTCAAAGGGGCCAACCACAACTCTACCTCAACAGAGAGCCAGAAACCACACATCGCAGCATTCCTTGCCCTCCCTCCTTTTGTGACTTGCTTTGCAAGAATCAGTTAAGTCTGGAGAGGAAGTGGTCACTTCTCTTCAGAAGTTGGAAACATCAGGTCTTACTGCCCTTTCTAGCAGCCTTTCCCAACCACTGAAGAATCATACAGAATCTTAGATACCTCCAATCAGAGAATCATAAATTCATAGAAACAAAAAACTTAAAAGGCCACAAAATCAAAAGTAGAAAGGGTAGTAGAAATCACAGATCAAACCTTTTCTTCAGAAGGTGAATGATTTGCCTAGTGTCTCACAGTACATTAGGGTGTGAATACAAGTCTGTTGACTTTCTGCATAGTGACACTACATTCCTCTTCCACTTTCTCCCCTTATTTCTGATAATTGTTCATCTCTCAATTCCCTCACTTCTCTCCTTACTAAATTCATCATTCCCATCTCCCCCTCATCCCCTTAGTTATCCTCCCTAGCTCTGGCCTCCAAGGCTCTGACCCACTGAGCACTGCTATCAGCCCAGCAGGGAGAGAGAGTCAAAGGGAGGAGGAATGGAGAATTGCAGGAAGAAATATTAAGACATCTTTCTTCACAGAGAAGTAGAGAAGGAGAGGAAGAGACAGACAGAAACATGGAGACTGAAAGATACAGAGTTCAAGAAAGAGGAGAGAGAAATTTAGAGGAAAAAATACAGTGAGAACTTAGAGGAGGGAAAAATAAGAGAAAGTGAGAGCGTAAGAGAGTAAGAAGTGAAGTTAGTAAAGACTAAGAAAAGAGAAAAAACAAGGAAAAAAGAGACAGAGGAAAGCTGAAAACAAGGGAAGACACAGGAAGAAACATAAGGAGAGAAAAAAAGATAATGACAAAGAAACAGGTCCTAAGAAACAGACAAAGGGAAAGTGAGATCTAATCAGGCCAGAGTAAGTGTGTGCAGCCTTGAGGTGGGCAGGCAGAACAGAGAATGTGCCAGGCTGAAAGCAGCTCTTACCTGTTGCCCTGCACTGAGGACGAACGAACCATGGGTGGGTGCTGTTGGTTAGGACCTGGTATTTATCCCTACCACTGGCTCAGCTCCACCCATCCTGCCTTCTGCTGGCCTGGCCCTGCATTGGCCCCAAAGGTATCTCAGGCCCTTGCTAGAGATAAAACCCAAAGTAGTCTCTTGTCTCCCCCACCACACCCCCAGCTCTGGCTCTTCTCTGTTTTCTTTCTCTTCTCTCTCTGCAATAGTAAAATGAGCTAGCTCATTAGGGCTTTGGAATCAGACCATCTGTGTAGAGAGCTAGGGCACCTTGAGCAAAACAACCTCTCTGACCCTTGGTCTTCTCAACTGCAAAAGAAGGGTTATAAAACACAGAAGCGACTGTAGCATAAGTGGGAAGGGCTCTGGAGTCCAACCAAGTATATATGTTGGGTATGGTTTTCCACCTGTTTATGTCCTCTGCTATTTCCTTCCTCGCTGTTTCATAGTTCTCCCTGTAGAGGTCTTTTGCCTCCTTAGTTAAATATATTCCTAGGTATTTTATTTTCTTTGTTGCTATTGTGAAGGGTATTGAGTCTTTGATTTGGTTCTCAGTTTGACTGTTGTTGGCATATAGGAATGCTACTGATTTCTGTACATTGCTTTTGTAACCTGAGACTTTGCTGAATTTGTATATAATTTCCAGCAGTCTCATGGCAGAATCCATGGGGTTTTCTAGATCTAAGGTCATATTGCCGGCAAAGAGTGATAATTTGACCTCTTCTGCCCCTATTTGGATGCCCATGATTTCCTTCTCTTGTTTGATTGCTCTGCCTAAGACTTTCAGCACTATTTTGAATAGAAGTGGTAATAGAGAGCAATCTCGTGTGGTTCCAGTTCTAAGCGGGAATGCTTTCAATTTTTAATCTTCCATAAGGTTGTTCAGTTTTGTTCTGGAAGCTAGTTAAGTTCTTGTTGGTCCTTTAGGTCTTGTCAGGCTTGCTTTTATTCTTTTTTTAGAGTGGGTATGTATCAATTTTGAACTTAGTTCTAGGGCTTACATTTTTTCTAGGACATGTTAGTTATTCCTAATGCTTAATGTTACTGGGTCTAAATTGAATGTCCATCATGCTCAGTAAGGTCTCTGCACTCAGCGCCTGTCTGTCATAGACTTCTTGAAGTCTTGTCCTTTCTAAGTATTTGTATTCCCTCATGCCCATATTGCATGGCAGTGTGCATATGTGTGACTTTCTTGTGTTTGTGCTATCCCATTGAGAGGGAAACATCTAATTAGGTATGTGGGATATCAGTACCATTGTGTAACATTGAAATGAGCATGTGTGTGTGTTAGTCTGTTTTGTGCTGCTATAACAGAATACCAGAGACTGGATAATTTATAGAGAACAGAAACTTATTTCTTACAGTTCTGGAGGCTGGGAAGTCCAAGGTCAAGGTGCTAGTGTCTGATTTGCTGAGAACCTTCTTGTTCCATGCTCACATGGATGAACGCAGAAAAGCAATGGGGAGTGAACCCACTCCTACAAGTTCTTTTTATAGCAGCATTAATCCGTTCATGAAGGGGGAGGCAGTGTGTAACATAGATTCTTTTTGTATTATAACTCAGTAAGCATGAATGAACTTGTGCATGTGAGGAAATAAAAATATTTAATATTTTTAATATCTAAACAAATTTCTACAAATCTGAATGTAGAATATCAAATGTATGCATTATACTTTGTTATGGACTGAATGTTCATGCCTCCCCCCAAATTCATATGTTGAAGCCCTGACCCTGAATGTGGCTGTATGAGGAGATGGGGCCTCTAAGGAAGTGCTATGTTTTAAATGTTTGCATGCCCTCCAAAATTCATGTTAAAAATTAATCCCCAGTACAACAGTAGTAAGAGATATGGCCTTTAAAAGGTGAATAGGCCATGAAGGCTACACCCTCATGAGTGGTATAAATGCCTGATAAAAGGGTTTGAGGGGGAAAGTTCAACCTTTCTGTCCCTTCTGCCATGGGAGGACACAGCATTCATCCCCTCTGGAGGATGCAGCAACAAGGTGTCATCTTGGAAGCAGAGAGCAGCTCTCACCAGACACTGAATCTGCTGGTGCTTTGATCTTGGATCCTATCAAGATCAAGCCTTCCCAGCCTCCAGAACTATGAGAAATAAATTTCCATTTTTAATAAATTACCCAGTCTGTAGTACTCTATTATAGCAGCACAAATGGACTAAGTTAGAAATTTGTGCCAGGAGTGGGCTGATACTATAACAAATACTTAAAAATGTGGACTCAGCATTGGAACTGGGTAATGGGTAGAGGCTGGAAGAATTTGGAGGAATAAGCTAGGAAAAGATTATATTGCTGTGAATAGACTGTAAAAGGTAGTTCTGATGAGGGCTCAGAAGAAGAGGAGAGCTGTAGACAGAGCCTCAATTTTTAAAAAAAATACTTAAGTGGTTGTGATCAGAATGTTGGTGGAAATATGGACAGCAAAAGGCCATTCTGATGAAGTCTTAGGTGGAAATGAGTAATATCTTATTGGAAACTGTATTGGCTGAATTGTGTCTGTGTCCTAGCATTTTATGGAAGGCAGAACTGAAGAGTGATAAACTAGAATATTTGGTGGAAGAAATATGTAAGCAAAGTATTCAGGATACTGCATAGCTTCTCTTAAATGCTTACAGTAAAATGCAAGAAGAGAGAAATGATTCAACACATTGACTGCCACACTATAAAAAAATTTTTTCCCCTGGAGCCAGGGTGTTTTATTAAAATGAAATGATCCTTTCTAATTTGTTTTTTTTATTGTTTTCTGTGCATGAATTATATGCAATGCAGTCCACATTTTTAGAATTAAATTGTCAGTATTAATTGTAACAATATTAACATCAACAAGTAAGATTTTCATGAACAAACTACAAGGTTTTGTTTTGCAAGGCCCTAACTCAAAACTATCCTGAGTTAAATACAACTCACATGGCAGTCAATGTGTTAAACATAAAATTTATAATTACAAAGGAAGCAAAACTTAATGATTTGGAAAATTCTCAGCTTGGCCATGTAAATAATAAAAAATCATGTTTAGAATAGAAAACCAAGAGATTGTTTGATAAGGAGATTATTGTGGCTATTAATAGAAGAAAGCCAGGTGCCAGTCATCAGGACAATGGCAGAATGACCCTGAAGGCATTTTAGAGATCTCTGAGGTGGTCTCTCCTATCACAAGTCCAGAGTGCTAAGGCCTTGAGGCATAAAATTTTCAGAGGAGGGGCCCAGGGTGACTGAGGAATCCCAGGGTTCATTGTGCAGGGATGCCTCAAGTCTCTGTTTCCTGCATTCCAGTGAAGTGGTCCTTTAACACCCCAGCTGTGGCTCAAGAGGGCCAAGGTGTGGCTCTGGTTGTCACTCTGAAGGGCACAAGCCATAAGTCTTTACAGTTTCTATATGATGCTAACTCTGCAGGCACACAGAGTTTATGAGCAGTGGAGGCATGGCTGCCTCCACCTGCATTTCAAAGGATGTCTCAGAGAGCCTCAGAGCCCAAGCAATAAACTGTGGGGATGGGGCCAAAACAGAGAACCCCCACAAGGTTAATGTTTAGTGGAGCCATGGGAGCAGGTCTGTCACAGAGACCCCAGATCTGTATAGCCACCAGCATGCAGCACTAGCCTGGGAGAGCCATAGGCACCTGACTTTAACCTTTGAGAGCTGTGGTAGCAGACCCATGGGGGCAGGGTCCCCTGGATCCGTGGGGACTTAACCCCTGCCCCAGCGTGTACAGAAGGTGGGACAAAAAAGTGAAAGAAGTTTATTTTCAAGCTTTAATATTTAATTTTGTTTTCCCTATTGGTTTTTTAACTTACACAGGACCAGTTACCCCTTTCTTCCTTCATATTTCTCCTTTTTGGAAAGGAAATGTCTGTTCTGTGTCTGTCCTGCACTTGTATTTTGGAAGCACATAACTTATTTGACTTCACAAATTCACAGGTGGAAGAAAATTTGCCTTAGATGAATTGTACCCTAAGTCTCACCTATATGATATTTAGATAAGACTTTGCACTTAGACTTTAAAGTTGATGTTGTAATGAGCTAAGACTTTTAGAACTATTTAAATGGAATGAATATAGCTTGTATGTGAGAAGGATATGCATGGCAGGCAACTGTGGAATGCTGTGGTTTGAATATATTTCCTCCAAAATTCAACTGTTGCCAGTGTTACAATATTAAGACTAGTGACTTTTTTTTTTTAATTTCGGCATATTATGGGGGTACAGATTTTAAGGTTTCAATAAATGCCTATTTCCCCCCCTCCCCCCAAAAGTCTGAGTCTCCATAATGACCATCCCCCAGATGGTGCGCATCTCACTCATTATGTATGTATATACCCGCCCCCCTCCCCCCTCCCACCTGCCCAATACCCTATTACTGTAGTACCTATGTGTCCACTTAGGTGCTACTCAGTTAATACCAGTTTGCTGGAGAATATATCTGGTGCTTGTTTTTCCATTCTTGGGATGCTTCACTTAGTAGTATGGGTTCCAGCTCTAACCAGGAAAATATAAGATGTGCTATATCACCGTTGTTTCTTAGAGCTGAATAGTACTCCATGGTGTACATATACCACATTTTATTAATCCATTCTTGGATTGATGGGCACTTGGGCTGTTTCCACAGCCTTGCGATTATGAATTGTGCTGCTATAAACATTCAAGTGCAGGTGTCTTTTTTGTAGAGTGTCATTGGATCATTTGGGTAGATGCCCAGCAATGGGATTGCTGGATCAAATGGTAGGTTCACTTGTATCGCTTTAAGGTATCTCCATATTGCTTTCCACACAGGTTGAACTAGTTTGCAGTCCCACCAGCAGTGTAGGAGTGTTCCTCTCTCTCCACAACCACGCTAGCATTTATTGTTTGGAGATTTTATGATAAAGGCCATTCTCACTGGGGAAAAGTGAAATCTCATTGTAGTTTTGATTTGCATTTCCCTGATGATTAGGGATGTTGAGCATTTTTTCATAAGTTTGTTGGCCATTCTTCTGTCTTCTTCAGAAAAGTTTCTGTTCAAGTCTTTTGCCCACGTTTTAATGGGGTTATTTGATTTTTTCTTCCTGATTTTCATGAGTTCTAAGTATATTCTAGTTATCAGTCCCTTATCGGATGCATAGGATGCAAAAATTTTCTCCCATTCTGTAGGTTGTCTGTTTACTATCATGACTATTTCTTTGGCTGTGCAGAAGCTTTGTAGTTTGATCATGTCCCACTTATTTATTTTTGTTGCTGCTGTGATTGCCTTTGGGGACTTCTTCATAAACTCGTTGCCCAGGCCGATGTCTAGGAGAGTGTTTCCAACTTTTTCCTCTTGAGTTCTAATAGATTCATATCTTAGGTTTAAGTCTGTTATCCAGCGTGAGTTGGTTTTTGTGAGAGGTGAAAGGTGTGGGTCCTGTTTTAGCCTTCTACAGGTGGCTATCCAGTTTTCCCAGCACCATTTATTGAAGAGGGATCCTTTTCACCAGCGTATATTTTTGTCTGCTTTGCAAAGATTAGATGGCTATATGAGGATGGTTTTATATCAGGATTCTCACATCTGTTCCACTAATCAATGTTCCTATTTTTGTGCCAATACCATATTGATTTAATTACTACAGCTTTGTAGTATAGTTTCATATCTAGCATATTAATGCCTCCCATTTTGTTTTTGTTGCCTAGAATTGCTCTTGATATTCGGGGTCTTCTTTGGTTCCATACGAAGCGTAAAATTATTATTTCCATATCTGTGAAGAATGCTGATGGGATTTTAATAGGTATTGCATTGAATCTGTAGATCAGTTTGGGTAGTATAGACATTTTGATGATATTGAGTCTGCCGATCTACGAGCATGGTATGGATTTCCATCTGTTTACATCCTCTGCTATTTCCTTCCTCAGTGTTTTATAGTTCTCCCTGTAGAGGTCTTTTATGTCCTTGGTTAAGTATATTCCTAGGTACTTTAATTTCTTTGTTGCTATTGTGAAGGGAATTGAGTCTTTGATTTGGTTCTCCATTAGATTGTTGTTGGCATATATGAATGCCTCTGATTTCTGTGTATTGATTTTGTATCCTGAGACTTTACTAAATTCATTGATCAGTTCCAGGAGTTTCTTGGTTGAATCTTTGGGGTTTTCTAGATACAATATCATATAATCAGCAAACAGTGAAAGTTTGATCTCTTCTGCCCCTATTTGGATACTTTTGATTCCCTTTTCTTGTCTGATTGCTGTAGCCAAGACTTCCAGCCCTATGTTGAACAGAAGTGGAGATACTGGGCAGCCTTGTATGGTTCCAGTTTTAAGTGGGAATGATTTCAATTTTTCCCCATTCAGTATGATGTTGGCTATGGGTCTGTCATATATGGCTTGTATCATTTTTAGGTATGTCCCTTCTATGCCTATTTTCTTAAGTGTTCGTATCATGAAAGGATGTTGAATTTTGTCAAAAGCTTTTTCTGCATCTATTGAAAGAATCATGAGGTCTTTGTTTTTGCTTCTGTTTATGTGGTGAATTGCATTAATAGATTCACGTATGTTGAACCATCCCTGCATCCCTGGGATGAAGCCCACTTGGTCGTGTTGGATTATTTTTTTGATAAGTGTCTGGATTTGGTTAGCTAAGATTTTGTTGAAAATTTTTGCATCTATATTCATTAGGGATATTGGTCTGTAGTTTTCTTTTTTTGTTGCATCCTTTCCTGGTTTTGGTATCAGAGTAATATTCGCTTCAAAAAAGGTGTCGGGGAGGTTTCCATTCTTCTCGATGTTGTGGAATAGTTTCTGTAAGATAGGTACTAGTTCTTCTTTGTAAGTGTGGAAAAATTCGGGTGTGAAGCCATATGGACCGGGACTTTTCTTTTTAGGGAGATTTTTAATTGCTGTTTCTATTTCAGCAGTTGATATTGGTCTGTTCAGGGAATCTATTTCTTCCTGGTTGAGCCTAGGGAGGCTGTGTGTTTCTAGAAATTTGTCCATTTCCTCCACATTTTCCAGTTTGTGTGCATAAAGATTTTTGGAGTATTCATAAATTGTATCTTGTATCTCTTTGGGATCAGTTGTGATATCTCCTTTTTTATTTCTGATGGAGCTTATTAGAGATTTCTCTTGTCTACTTTTCGTTAGCTTAGCCAATGGTGTGTCAATTTTCTTTATTTTTTGAAAGAACCAACTTTTTGTTTTATTAATCTCCTGAATAGCTTCCCTGTTTTCAATTTCATTTAGTTCTGATTTGATCTTGTTGATTTCACTTCTTCTGCTGGGTTTGGGGTTGGCCTGTTCTTCTTTTTCCAGCTCTTTGAGTCGTTTCATTAGATTGTCTATTTGTGATCTTCTTGTCTTTTGGTTATAGGCATTTATGGAGATAAACCTTCCTCTCAGAACTGCTTTAGCTGTGTCCCAGAGGAGTTGATAACTTGTCTCTCCATTATCGTTTTCTTCATAGAATTTTTTTATTTCCGTCTTGATTTCTTCATTCATGAAGTAATCATTTAGTAGGAGGTTGTTTAATTTCCACGTTTTTGTGTAGAAATGTGAGTTTCTGTTAGGGTTGATTTCTAGTTTTATTCCACTGTGATCTGAGAAGGTACATGATATGATTTCTATTTTTTTAAATTTCTTGAGATTTTCTTTTTGTCCTAGGATATGGTCAATCTTAGAGAATGTCCAGTGAGCTGATGAGAAGAACGTATATTCAGTGGATTTGGGATAGAATGTTCTGTAAATGTCAGTCAGATCCAATTGTTCTAGAGTTTTGTTTAAGTCCATTATTTCTTTATTAATTATCTGTTTGGAGGATCTGTCTCATGCTGTCAGTGGGGTGTTGAAATCTCCGGTGATTATGGAGTTGCTATTAATCCATATGCTTAGCTACAGTAAGGTTTGTTTTATGAATCTGGGTGCACCTAAGTTGGGTGCATATATATTTAAAATTGTTATCTCTTCTTGTTGAAGTGTGCCCTTCACCATTATATAATGACCCCCTGTGTCTTTCACTACTTTTGTTGGTTTAAAAACTAAATTGTCTGAAATTAGAAGTGCCACACCAGCCTTCTTTTGGCTTCTATTTGCTTGGAATATTGATCTCCACCCTTTTATTTTTAGTCTATATGCATCCTTGCAGGTTAGATGTGTTTCCTGGAGACAGCATATACTTGGCCTTTATTTTCTTATCCATTCAGCCAGCCTATGTCTCTTGAGTGGAGAGTTTAAGCCATTCACATTTATTGAGAGAACTGATAGGTAAGGTAGATTACTGATCATTCTGTTGGGTTGGATGTTGTTGCTATGATTTCTGTCTTGAGCCATTGTAATATCTGGCCTTTAATATCTTTGGGTTTTGGTTGTTTTTATATTCGTATGTTATTATTATGATGTTCCGTGCGTAACGCTGTTTTAAGTACTTCTTGTAAGGCTGGTCTTGTCTTGGTGAATTCTCTCAGCCTTTGCTTGTCTGAGCTTGTTTTTATTTCTCCTTCATATACGAAGCTTAATTTTGCAGGGAATAATATTCTAGGCTGGGCATTGTTTTGTTTCAAAAGAGTGACAATGGGGCCCCAGTCTCTCCTTGCTTGTAAAGTCTCATTAGAGAAGTCTGGTGTTATTCGAATTTTCTTTCCCTTGTATGTTACTTGCTTCTTTTTCTTACAGCTCTTAGAAGGGCCTCTTTAGTTGATACTTTGGTCAGTCTGATGACTGCATGTCGTGACGTCTTCCCGTTTGCATTGAATCTACCAGGAGTCCTCTGAGCTTCTTGAAGTTGTATATCAAGATTTTGAGCAAGGCCTGGGAAATTTTCCTCTGTTATATCTTCAAACAGCTTGTCCAACCCTTGAGTGTTGTCTTCTTCCCCTTCTGGTAACCCTATGACCGTCAAATTAGGTTTCTTCACATTATCCCACAGCTCTTGTAGGCTTTGCTCTTTTCTCTCGTTTCTCTGCTCTATTTCTGTGACTGATTTATTTAATTGGAGGGTGTTATCTTCAAGCTGTGAGATTCTTTCTTTTGTTTGATCTACCCTGTTCTTGAGACTTTCCACTGTATTTTGTAGTTCCTTGAATTGATTCTTCATTTCCAGGAGTTCGGTTAAACTTTTCTTCATTGTGTCTATTTCTTTTTCCATATCCTGGAGGCTTTTTGTGGTTTCTTTGTGTTGGCTATTGAGTTGTTGTTGCAGCTGGGTGAGTGTTCTTATGATCCACATACGAAATTCCTCTTCTGTCATATTGGTTGCCTGATTTTGGTTGGTGTCCGTTTTTAGGGGGCTGGTGCTCCTCTTTGGGGGTGTGTTTTCCATTTGGTTCTTCATATTTCCTGAGTTCTTTCGCTCATTTCTTCCCATGTCGATCAGTTGTTGTTTCTTTCATTTAGGATATTGTTTGGGTATTCACACACCTTGTTTAGTTTCTGAGGCGTTAGGTGGTGTCTGTGGGTGAAATTGGACCACTCCCTGTATATTGAGTCAGTGTGTGCCATGGAAAGGCTGTGCAAGATGCCGTCCGTGTCAGTAGGTGGCGTTTGCTTGGAGGAACAGGCTATGCTGTTGATTTTGTGTCCTGTTATCAGCTCTTGTTTTGAGCGGAGCTGGGTTGGTTAAGCCTGCCCTCAGGCAGTTAGCAGGGGTCAAAGCTCTGTTCTCTGTTTCCAGGGAAAGCTGTCAGGGCGGGTCTTGCTGAGCCAGAAAGTCTGGGTGTGGGGGTGGAGCTGTCTGAGCCCCGCAGTCTGGAGGGGGCCTCGCTTCTTTCCACCCTCCTCAACTCCGCAGCTACTCCTGGGACTCTGCCAGCAGGCCAGACCACAAGCCACCAGGCCTCCCCGGACTGTGATGCCTGCGGGGAGGTTCCCTGCACAGGAACGCCACCTGGGCTTTGCGCACGGCCTCCTTCTTGGAGAAGGGTTGCCCTCTAGGATGCTGATCCTCCCCTGGAGGCACACACACCTCAGTAGGCTGTTCACATATAACCCTTCTGTGCCCCAGGCAATGCTAGCCCTCGGTGGAGGGGATCTGGTCTGCAGGTCTGACCTCTGGGGAGGGACCTTTTTTTATTTTATAAAAAATTTATTTCATTTTTTAAAATTTGTATGAAAACTGGAAGAAAGTACTATGAAAAACAAATAATTAGAAATAACTTATAATTACTATCCCTAAATTTTCTATAATAAAGCATATACTTCAATTCCTTAATGATACCAGAAAAAGTATTATTCTCTAATTTTTTTATATGGACATCTTGAGATATATAGTTTTTTATTTAATATAAAATTACTTTTTAAGACTATTTTTTAGAGCAGTTTTAGGTTCACAACAAAATTCAGAGGAAAGTACAGATTTCCTAGATACACCCTGTCCTCACACACGCACAACCTCCCCCACTATCAACATCCAGAGTGTACATTTGCTACAGTTGACAAACCTACAGTCAATAAACCTTTATTATGGTTCACTCTTGGTGGTGTACATTCTCTGGATTGTCACAAATGCTACTACCATAATTTTACCGTATTTAATATTTTTATTGCCCTAAAAAATCCTCTGTGCTCCATTTATTCACCCTTTGCCTCCTTAATTCCCTGGTAAACACTAATCTTTTTACTCTCTCTATAGTTTTGCCTTTTCCAGAGTGTCATTTAGGTGGAATCTTTTGGTATGTAGCATCCCAGCTTGGCTTCTTTCACTTAGTATTAACCACTTCGGGACCAGCGTCCACTGTAGTCGATAGCCACAGATGAATGCGCACAGCAGCTTTAGCCGACAGCCGTGATATGACTTTTCTAATATTTCATTTATCAAAATAAAATTGTGAACATTTAAAAATAATCTAATGAAAATATATATGTATATGTTACCTATTCTGATATTTACATTACAAGTAAAGCTGCCTGTAAAGTAAAACAAGCTTTCAGTGCCTTAAAGCTTTCCTCGTCACACAAGAGCAAAACGGATTCATCGTCAATGCACAGCACAGAGTGTCCTGCGGACTATGAGTGCCGGCTGTGGGCAAGGTTTCATGGCCGGTGAGCGCAGTCCTAATGTGGTTAATAGTATGCATTTAAATCTCCTCCAACATTTTTCATGGCTTGATGGCTCATTTCTTTTTAGAGATGAATAATGTTCCATTCAATGGATGTATCACAGTTTTTTTTAATTTCATCATATTATGGGGGTACAAATATTGTTAAGGTTACATATATTGCGCTTGCCACCCCTCCCTACCCCTGCCTTGTCAGAACTTCAAGTGTGTCCATCTTCCAGGTGGTGCACATCGCACTCATTATGCATTATAAGTATGCACCCATCCCCTCCTCACCCCTCCCACCTGCTCGACACCCAATAAAAGGGTTTTTTTGTGACATTTTGGTTACATTTTATATCTTTGCTTCTCCCTAAGAAGGGTTAGAGGTATTCCCTCCCCTCCACAATGCTCATCGCATCCCCAAGATGTGGGTCTCCCTTCCCCCAATCCTGGTGGAGTGCTCCCCATCCCTGGTGAGCAGTACCACCATTTGAGCACCATAGTTTTAATCAGTCAGTACCAATTTGATGGCGAGTACATGTGGAGCCCATTTTCCTGATCTTGTGTCGCCTCACTTTGGATAATGGGCTTAAGCTCAATCCAGGAATATATAAGAGGTGCTAGATCACCGTGGTTTCTTATAATTCAATAGCATTCCATCGTATACATATACCAAATTTTAATAATCAACTCATGGATTGATGGGCACTTAAGTTGTTTCCACGTCCTTGTAATAGTGAATTGTGCTGCCATAAACATTCAAGTGCAGATGTCTTTATTATAGAATGTCTTATGCCCTTTTGGGTAGATGCCTAATAATGTTATTGCTGGGTTGAATGGTATTTCTATTTCTAGCTCTTTGAGGTATCTCCAAATTCTTTTCCACAAAGGTTGCACTAATTTGCAGTCCCACCAGCAGTGTAAGAGTGTTCCTGTCTTTCTACATCCTCACCAGCTTTTAAGAGGTTATTAGATGATGAGGGCTCTTCCTTCATGAATAGGATTAAGATCCTTTAAGAAGAGGTTTCTCACAGTGTTTGGTCCCTTGTCCTTCCACATTCTGCCACATGAGAACACAATGTTCCTCTTCTCTGAAGGATCCAGCCCTCATTGAACAACTGAACTTGCCCGCACTTTGATCTTGGACTTTCCAGCCTTCAGAACTATGGGAAATAAATTTCTGTTCTTTATAATTTACCCAGTGTGATATTTTATTATAGTAGCACAAACAGACCAAGACAGAAATATTCCTTCATTTTCAATTTTTTGGAGAGTTTCAGAAGGATTATGGTTAATCTTCTTTAAATGGTTGGTAGAATTCCCTGGTGAAGTCATCTGGTCCTGGGCTTTTCTTTGTTGGGCGTTTTTTGATTACTGATTTGATCACCTTAATTGTTATTTATCTTTTCAGATTTTCTATTTCTTCATGATTTAGTATTGGTAGGTTGTATGTTTCTAGAAATTTTTTTTCTTTTACATTATCCAATTTTTTGGCATATGATTATTTTTAGTAGTCTTTTATTATCCCTTGTATTTCTGTGGTATCAGTTGTAATGTCTCCTCTTTTATTTATAATAGTTATGAGTCTTCCTTCTTTTCTTGGCTAGTTTAAATAAGGGCTTGTCAATTTTGTTTATCTTTTCAATAAGTGACATTATTCACAAAAGGAAAATATTGTAAGCACCTTTTCAGAAAAAAAAATACATAATCATATGTGTGTGTGTGTATACATGATCAGGAATATGTTTCCTTTTTTAAATGTGGAAGGCAGCCTCTATCAGAAAAAATTATTTTTTTCTGATTTCTGATTTTGAAAACTAAGGCATCATAAGACAAATGCATTTTCTTATACTAAACTTAATATTTTTAATATCTCCAAATGAAAAATTGCAATTCACTTAAAAACAGGTATTATACATAGTCTTGGTAAGTTAAAAATATTATTTTTAACTTTTTTAACTTTTTAACTTTTAAAATGTTTAACTTTTAACTTTTTCCAGATTTATCAGAAAAATAATGCCTTGCTGTTGTTTTCAAGTTTTTTTATTGGTAGGTAAATTCAATATTTTTGATAATTTATTGGTCATTTGTATTATCTCCTTTGTTAATTAATTGCTGAGTTATACCATCTTCATCTTTTTCTTTTGAAATATATTTATGCTTATTGATTTTTAGTAGCCATTTTAAAATTCATAATTTTTGTCTTTTATATTTCCACAATGTTAAATATTTTTGAGGCTGTTATTTGTATTTTACATATGGTTATGTTCTTTAAAAACACTTTTTTTTTGAGACAGAGTCTTACTCTGTTGCCTGGGCTAGAGTGCCATGGCATCAGCATAGCTCACAGCAACCTCAAATTCCTGGGCTCAAGCAATCCTTCCTCCTCAGCCTCACGAGTACTGGGACTACAGGCATGCACCACCATGCCCGGCTAATTTTTTCTCTATATATTTTTAGTTGTTCAGCTAATTTCTTTCTATTTTTAGTTGAGATGAGGTCTCGCTCTTGCTCAGGCTGGTCTTGAACTACTGAGCTCAAATGATCTGCCCACCTCAGCCTTCCAGAGTGCTAGGATTACAGCCATGAGCCACCATGCCCAGCCTAAAAAACACTTTTTATTGAAGTGTAACATATAGAAATGTCCATAAGTCTTATGTGTTCAGGTCAAGACGTATTTTCACAAATCAGCATACTGTGTAACAGCATGCAGATAAAATAACACAACATGGCCTTCATCCCAGGATCTCCCTCCATGTCCTTTTTTAAATTATTACCTTGTCCCCTATCCTGACTTCCACATTCCAGTAAATTTATTTTGTAAAAACAATACATTTGTTTTGGCTGTTTTTTTTTTATATAGTAAACTTTTCTACTATTAACCTCACATATGTGAAAAGCAGTCTAAGGACAAGCAGAATAGGATTAATAAAACCCCCAACTGACTACATGTGTTCTCACAATGTAAATTGGCATAAAAGTAAATAAAATGATCTATTATCACAGTAGCAACAATAATGTACACATAATAATGGTTTGTGGATGAATATCAACAACTCTAATTCTAGTTTCTAGAGAAAACAACAGTTCATTTTAAAAGTCTATATTTACATATCAATGCTATATCTGGTTTCAGAGGCTGCTGCTGATTCCAGTTTTAAAATGTCAAGTATCCCCCTTGAGTGATTAGCTCAAATTGTGTTGGCACTGAGAAAAAAGTAAATCATTGCCTTTATTTTAGAATAATACAAAAAGACTCGCCAACCTCATAGAAACCAAGTCTGTGTTTTACATAACAACATGAGTTTGGAAAGTATGAGCTGTCAACTAGCTATTTCTAATACTGAATATGTATTTTACAATATGGTTAAACTTTATATATGGCCTCAAAACTGAAAGGCAATTTTAATTTCATCTTCAACATGCCAACATTATGTATCTATGCATTAGTTACTAAGTTCTGTCACAAAGGGGAGACCCCATCCTTAAGCATTATGTTCAGTGGTCATTTAAAAGGAATGCTAATTTATGTTTAACTGTATATATGATGATGATGGAGTAAACCTGGAGAATAATGGATATAACTACCTTGGTAAAAGGATCCTAAACAATGTGTAAGATTGTGCAAAAATCTTGATAATAGGCCGGGCGCGGTGGCTCACGCCTGTAATCCTAGCACTCTGGGAGGCCGAGGCGGGCAGATTGCTCAAGGTCAGGAGTTCAAAACCAGCCTGAGCGAGACCCCGTCTCTAAAAAAAAAAAAAAAAAAAAAAAACAAAATCTTGATAATAGTTTACAGTTAAGGGCAACTTCTTGCAACCAAACAAAGTGAAATTAAATCAGTAACCTTAAAAAAAGGTTAAAGTGTCTTTTTTGCCCCAAATACAACAGAGAGGAATATAAATAATGTACATAAAAACTAGGGTTCTGTTGATGATAATAAAGACTATGTGTTGGTTCATATCATATCCGTGAACATTAGACAACCAAGCAGTTAACCTTCTTGCAGTTTTTTGTTTGTTTGTGTTTGTTTGTTTGTTTGTTTTTAAGAAGAGGCTTGCTCTGTTGCCTTGGCTAGAGTGCAAAATTTTTCCATTTACTAATTTACTACAGTGGCATCACCATAGCTCACTGCAACCTCAAACTCCTGGGCTCAAGCCATCCTCTTGCCTCAGCCTGGGGAAGTCGCTGGGACTACAGGTGTGTGCCACCACATCTGGCTAATGTTTTCTATTTTTTGTAGAGATGAGGTCTCCTTCTTGCTCAGGCTGATCTGGACCTCCTGACCTCAAGGGATTCTCCCACCTCAGCCTCCCACAGTGCTAGGATTATGGGCATGAGCCACCGCCCGGCTCCGTGGTTTCTTTTAATATGCAGCATTCATTATGGTGATTAGGCCCCTTCACTGGTTTTCTGCAGTTTGAAGCTGTGTTTCCTATGTCAGTGCCAGCATCTCAGAACTGCTTTGGTTTTCCTCTTCTTTGCATTCATTGACATCTTCATTTCCAAAAGATTTTAGAGACTGTTTAAAAGGTTTCTTTGAAGTGTATGACTTTTCCCATTTTGAGCCTGTGTTTTCATTCTTTCTTTTACCTTTTCTCATGTTCTACTCTATTACCTTCTTCCTCCCTGCTTGAATCTGCAGTGCTTTCTCCCTCAGTTTCCGAAGATGTCTGTTGGTGAATTTTCTAGTGTCCAGTAAACTTCACTCCTGGGTTATTTTCTATTTCCTGCAATCCTTCATTAAATCCTATTTGTTTAACTTTCTAAACTTTCTTTATATTCCTTACAGGGAAAACAGTCTTGGGACCTAGAAATGCATTCATAGGTGCCAAAAAAGAGGATACTTTTTTGTTGGAGGATTCACAGTTCCCTTTGGGAGTTCATCAATCTGGGCTGACCAGTGTGGATGTAGCCCTTCATCTTGGCAAAGACCAGGTCACCTACCTTGTACTTGTAGGGCCGTGGATGCTCCATGATGACAGCACCCCTTCCAAGTTGTCCTTGGTTACTGTGAAGATGCTGGGAGGCTCACACCTCTCAGGCAGATGGACTGCTCCTCTATCTTGACTTCTAAAGCCATGGATTAGTTTGGCCCGTGTTTCGACTGTATATAAGTAAAATCGTATAGTATGTAATAGTATGTATTATATTTAATCTTTTGTATCTGGCTTCTTTTAATGCAACATTATGTTTATGAAATTCTTCCAGGTTGTTCTGTATAGTTTATTTTATTCTCACTACTATATAGTTTTCATTGTGTAAATATACCACATTTTAGCTATCTATTCTACTGTTGATAGACATTTGAGGAATTTCCAGTTGAGGGCTAATTGTGTGATTTGAATGCACATGTATGCATTCTTGTTGGGTATATATCAGAGAGGTAAATTGCTGGGTCATATATGATATGTATCTTTTCAATTTTTTTTTTTTTTTAGACACTGTCTCACTCTGTCATCCATGATCATAGCTCAGTGAGGCCTCAAACTTCTGGGTTCAAGTGATCCTCTGGCTTTGGCCTTCCAAAGTGCTAGAATTACAGGTATGAACCACTGCACTTGGCCATATTTTCAACATTAGTAGGTACTGCCATACAGTTTTCAAAGAGGCTGTATCAATTTACGTTCCCATCAGCACTGTATGGGATTTTGGTTGCTGCGCATCTTGGTCACTACTTACAAAATCAAATTGCTCAATAATTTCCACTGTGGTTTGTTTCCTTTATAATGAATTCTTACCTGGTCAGATACACATTCTGTTATATTTTCTTTTAGCTATTTTGTTATTTTTAAGATTTCTGAATAAAATAGATGATTATTTTTATATATCACATAAGATAACTTTCAAACATTTTCTTTCAAGTAGTTAACTATTGTTTTTCCATTTACTAAGCCAAAGATTACTATTTTTTCTGTTTTTTCTTCTCAAAGTTGCTTGCTGTATAATTTTAAAAATTCAGTTTATTTACTTTTAATTTTTCTTATTTAAAAAGGAAACATTTGAAGATGTAAATTAACCTGAGTACAGACTTGGATGCTTCCTTTAACTCTGGGTATATGTTTTTACCAATACTAGTTCAAATTAGCATATAATTATATTTTTAAAATTTCACCTTTATATCAGGATAATTTAGGAGAAGTTCATTTTAATCTGTGGCTATGAGTGAAACTAGCTGATATGAAGTAGACTGTAGGGTCCTAGTACCGGTATAGGAATATGGACAGCTGAGGCTCTGAAAGGGAGGGCAAGGCTGGACTTGTATGAGTAGAGACACCTGGATCATTTGGGAGTAGAGAGGAAATTGGGGACATATCCTCAGGTCTTCTAGCTCTTTTCTCAAAATTTATCCTCTGATTCCCTCCTTTTAATTACTCTGTTTTCCACAGAAAGGATATTGGCAGTGATATCCTTATCCTACATCTCCCTTGAGGCCCTCTGAGTGCTGGGACTGGGAGAGCTGGAGGAAAGAAAGAATAAGGGGGGGGGGAGGTGCAAGAGAATGTGGAAGCCCTGAAGTCCAAGTCCTTAGAAGAGGTAGGAGTCTTTTAGGCCAAGGAAGAGAGGACTAAATGTTTCTTTGAACCCTGTGGCAACTAACTCTAGAAATGGAGAATCTTGATGCAAGGACTGAAGAGCCAGTCTGAGGGCAACATATATGGGGCCTACCAGCAGTGAGGCTTATCTCAGAAAGTTGGATTTCTAGAAAGTCCCCTCAGGATGTAATAAGGGCCATGGAGTGGGCAATTGTGGGATGGCTCATGGTGGAGGTTGGGGATTGGAGTCCTAGCATGGGAATGATTTAAAATATGAATATAATGCTGGACTGGAGAAGATGAGGGCAGGCCTCAGCAATAAGCCTCCCTTCAGAGTACAATGTGAATGCAGTGGTTGTAGTACATGAAAGTCTGGGTTTTGGAACAGCTGCCACCTAGGGATTCTAGAAGTAGTGTTGGCTTCCATTTCTTTCATGGGTCAACTTTCTTCTTTACCCTCACTTATATCAGTAGACAAAAGGGGAGAGGGCAGAAGAGCAAGAAAAGATGGGGCCTTTGCCTATGATTAATGATAAGAATACTATATTCTAGAAGCAGAGAGAGCCAGGATGGGGTATAAAGAAAGATATCTTGTTCTACTGAGGGTTGTGAGTCTCTGGATATCTTGTCGAGATAACCTTAGAATTAATTCCAGATGAATTAGTTGACTAGTTGGTACCAAGTTGATGGAGAGATGGGGGCAAGTGGGTAGGAGCGTACATAAATGGAATTAATCTCACTTGGTCTCACTGATAGACTTTGTTCAGTTTTGGTGGGGGATGGCTGTAGTGGTAGAGAAATAGACTGTGGTAGAAAAGGGGAGGGGGTCAAGGGATAACATTTTCTAGCCCGCCCTCCTCCATTCTGTGTTTTTCCTTTTCTCTCTTCTCATGACCAGAAGTCTAGACAGGAAACAGAGGTCAGTTACCAAGGAAACTGAAGCTGTGTCTGCTTGATTCATGAGCTTGTGAGTTAAAAGCAAAATTGCTATTCAAAATGCAAGACTTTATTGGGGGTGGATACTAAGCAAACAAGCACAGATACATTCATCCTTATAATTATTTTGCATACACATATAAATACACAAAGGTAAACAAAAATATTTTTCTAAAGGTTAAGAATTTCTCTATAGAATGGTCTTGAATCCTGCCCCTGCTGCCTTTTGTTCTCTTTGCAGGCCCCATGCTTCCAATTCCTCCCTCAACATGCCTCATGTCTGAGTATGGTAGAGTCCTAACAAGATATCTTCTGTCTATGGCTCTGTCAGCTAGAGGGAAAGAACTGAGGGGAAAAGAAGGCATCATTTCACTTAGCTTTAGAAACAACAGAGATATAAACCCGAGCCATCAAATATTTCCCTAGAATTCCTCCTGAATTCCCAGAAAATCTAACCAAAGTATTTGTCTTCAAGTATAATTAATATGAATTTGTTTTTGGTTAAGTATCAGAGAGTTTTAGGGAAATATAATTAGACTATATCACCATCCCTTATACGTTGCTGCCCCTAGTGTTAAAAATGTAGACTGCACACTCTTGACAGCAGTGGCCAGGTCAGAGCACAATTCTTTCCATTTCAATGCTGTGTAAAGAGGTTTAGATTTGTATCTGTATTTTTCAAGATATGCAGTTGAATATTTGTTAATATTTTTATTATAGAGGAATTAACTAGTAGTCTACCTCTGGTCATAAGATTTTCTGATAGAAAAAATACATTCTGCTCTGTGGAGCTGCTTTCTGATGCAGTTTCCATTGTTAAATTATTATTTTTTTCTTTTTTTTATTATAATCCTGCTTTTATTATACTCTGAAATGATTTCAGAAAATTCATGCTGATGTCACCTGGGTTCTAATAATGTGATCTCCACTGAGACTTTAGAAGTTAGTGAACCTGCATTTAAAGTTTAAGAAGGGAGTAAAAAGGGGATGTTCATATCTGTTTATACGCTCTTCTAAGGCTAGAGGCCTTTCCCTAAGAAACAAAAAACTTAAATTTGAGTAGGGTTTTATTGTGTGTGTGTGTGTGTGTGTGTGTGTGTATGTGTGTGTGTAGGGGGGATAAGAGTAATGTGATAGGAATTGGCAACCACCAATATTTATTGAGCACTACTACGTATGATATAATTTGCATTATTTTATCACCTCAGTATTACAAACATGCAATAAGTTAGGTATCTGGTGTGATGACTAAGACTTTCATAGGCCATCCTTGATTGTATGAGGCTAACTGCTTGTGGATAGCAGGGTGAACAAAAATGTTATTGGTACCAAGATCTTTCTGCCACTTTTAGTTGTCATAGCCTTTTGTAGTTTGGAAAAAATTCTGATAGGGAAATTAATTCTCATGGGTTAGGCGTGCTTTCCACAAAATACCTCATATAACCTTTCCCACAAACCCTCCGATGTAGATACCATTATTATTCTCAATTTACAAATGAGGTACCTAGAGATGAGAAGGACCCAAACCCAGGTCTTTCTGTTTCTGATGTCTGTGCTCTGAAATCTTACCTTATTCTGACTGCCTGTCTAGTTCTCCTGCCTCCCTTATGTAGTAAAACCTGAAACCAGTATGGAGTGTTATTCTTAGAAAAAAATATTGATGTTATGCACAAGGTTTTCCTGAAACAGGGTGGCCCTGGCATATCTCAATCCTTTCTCAAAAGAGACCATTAGGTATATAAATTAATCGCCTCCTTCCACTACTGCACACTCATTTCTCCATTCAGCCCTCTTTTCACTAAAAAAGAGAAATATTTATTGAATGCCTACAGGATTCAAAAGCTAAATCTGATGAAAATCTGGGTCATTATCATGGTGTATTATTAATAGTCTTCTAGGTCTGCTGTAACAAAATACTGCAGAATAAGTGACTTAAACAATAAACATTTATTTTCTCACATTTCTAGAAGCTGGAAGTCCAAGATCAAGATGTCACTAGGCTTCGTTTCTTCTGAGGCCTCTCTCCTTGCCTTTCAAGTGTGCACCTTCTCACTGTGTCCTCATATGGTCTTTCCTTTGTGTCTATGCATCCCTGGGACTATACTGTTTTGAATACAGTAGCTATGTAGATTTTGAAATCAGGTACTGTGATACCTCCGGTTTTGTTATTTTTTTCAAGACTGCTTTGGCTATTTGTAGTCTTTTGCAGTTCCATACAAATGTTAAGATTGCTTTTTAAATTAATATTTCTGGGAAAAATGCCATTGGAATTTTGATAGGAATTACCTTGAATCTGTAGGTCACTTCAGATAGTATGGACATTTTAACAATAATAATTCTTTTAATCTATGGACATGTGATATTTCATTTATTTATATCTTCTTCAATTTCTTTCATCAATGTTGCATAGTTTTCAATGTACAGATCTTTCATCTCCTTAGTTAAATTTATTCCTAAGTATTTTTTGTAGCTATTATAAAAGGCATTATTTTCTTGATTTATTTTTTGGATAATTCATTGTTAGTATATAGAAATACTACTAATTTTTATGTTGATTTTGTGTCCTGCAACTTTACTGAATTCATTTATTAGTTCTAACACTTTTTGATAGAGTCTTTTTGGTTTTTCATATATAAGATCATGTCATCTGCAAAGAGAGACAATTTAGCTTCTTCCTTTCCAATTTGGATGGCTTTTATTTTTTCTCTTGCCTAATTACTCAGGCTAGGACTACCAGTACTATGTTGAATAGAAGTGACAAGAGTGGACATCTTTGTCTGGTTCCTGATCTTAGAGGAAAAGCTTTTAGCTTTTTACCATTGAGTATGCTGTTAGCTAAGGGCTTGTCATATATGGCCTTTATTGTGTTTAGGTACATTCCTTCTATATCTAATTTGTTGAGATTTTTTTATCATGAAAGGATGTGAAATTTTGTCAAATGTCTTTTTCTGCATCTATTAAGATGATCGTGTAGTTTTTGTCCTTTATTTTGTTAAAATGTAGTATATCACATTAAGTGATTTGTGTTTGTTGAACTATCCTTGTATACCTGGGATAAATCCCATTTGATAATGGTGAATGATCCTTTTAATGTGTTGCTGAATTTTGTTAAGAATTTTTGTATCTGTGTTCATCATGTTCATCAGGGAGATTGGCTTGTAATTTTCTTTTCTTGTAGTGCCCTTGTCTGGCTTTGGTAACATTTTGCTAATGATACCTCATAAAATAAGTTGGGAAGTATGCCCTCCTCTTTAATTTTTTGAAAGAGTATAAGGATTGGTATTAGTTCTTCTTTAAATATTTGGTAAAAATCAGAAATGAGGCCATTAGGCCCTGAGATTTTCTTTGATGGAAGAGCTTTTATTTACTGATTCGATTTCCTTGCTCGTTATTGGTCTATTCTGAGTTTCTGTTTCTTCATGATTTAGTCTCAGTAGGTTGTATACTTCCAGGAATTTATCAAGTTCTAGGTTATCTAATTTTCTGGCATAAAATTGTTCATAATAGTCTCTTATGATCTTTTATATTTCTGTGGTATCAGTTATAATGTTTCCTTTTTAATTACTGATTTTATATATTTGAATCTTCTCTCTTTTTACCTTAGTCCAGTTAAAGGTTTGCCAATTTTGTTTATCTTTTCAAAAAACCAAGTATTAGTTTCATTGATCTGTTGTGTTGTTTTCTAGTACCTATTTAATTTATTTCTGCTCTGATATTTATTTTATTCCTTCTACTGACTTTGAACTTAGTTTGTTCTTCTTTTTCTAGCTCCTTAAGGTATAATATTAGCTTGTTTATTTGTGATGTTTCTCATTTTTTGATGCAGGCATTTATTGCTATAAACTTCCCTCTGCTTTTGCAGCATACCGTAAGTTTTGATATGTTGTACATCCATTTTCATTTGTTTCAAGATATGTTTAATTTCCCTTTTACTTTATTCTTTTTTCTGTTGATGTTTAGGGCAATGTTGTTTGATTTCCACATATTTGTGAATTTTCTGGAATCTGTCATATTACTGATTTCTAGTTTCTTACTATTATGCACAAAAAAAAAAGATACTTGATACAATTTCAATCTTCTTAAATTTGTTAAGATTTTTTTTGTGGCTTAACATGTGATCTATCCTGGCGAAAGTTCCATGTATGCTTGAGAATAATGTTTATTCTGATGCTGTTGGATGGACTGTTCCATATGTGTTTGTTAGGTTCATTTGGTCTAAAGTGTAGTTTAAGTCCAATGTTTCTTTATTGATTTTTTTGTCTCCATGATCTGTGCATTGTTGACGGTGGGGTATTCAAGTCCCCTACTATTGTTGTATTGCAGTCTATCTCATCAGATCTGTTAATATTTGCCTTATATATTCAGGTGCTCCAATGTTGAGTCCACATGTATTTACAATTGTTATATATTTTTCTTGATTTACCCCTTTATCATTATATAATGACATTTTTGCCTAGTTTTATAGTTTTGAATTAACAATATTTTATCTGGTATAAGTATAGCTACCCTGCTCTCTTTTGATTTCCATTTGCATGGGATATTTTTTCCATATTTTTACTTTTATTATATGTGTGTCCTTAAATTTTTTTTAATTTCAGCATATTATGGGGGTACAAATGTTAAGGTTACATATATTGCCCATGCCCCCCTGCCCCCCTGCCCACCTGCCCCCTCGAGTCAGAACTTCAAGCATGACCATCCCCTAGATGGTGCACATCTCACTCATTATGTTGAGTCTTTGGCATTCTCTCTGTGGCACAATCAGCACATTCGGCTGTTAAAATTGATGAGTCTTTTGTAGGCAGCATACATTTGGGTCTTGTTTTTTTATTCATTAAGCTACCCTATGTCTTTCAATTAAAGAATTTAATTCATTTACATTCAAGGTAATTGTGGGCAGGTAAGGAGTTACTACTCCTATTTTGTTTATTGTTTTCTGTTTGTTTTGTAGATCTTTGTCCCTTTCTTCCACTCTTCATGTCTTCTTTTGTGATTAGATGATTTTCTGTAGTGGTATGCTTTGATTCGTTGCTTTGTATTTTTTTTGTGTATCTGTTACAGGTTTTTGCCTTGTGGTTATCATGAGGCTTACATTAACGATATTATATTTATAACAAGCTATGCTTTAGCTGATAACATCTTCATTTTCATTGCATTAAAAACTCTATGTTTTTGTTCCACTCCCCCCTCACATTTTGTTTTTGATATCATAATTTACATCATTTTATATTATATATCCCTTAACAAATTATTGTAACTATTAATTTAAAAATAGTTTTGTCTTTTAACCTTCATGCTAACTATATAAGTAATTTACATGTCACCATTACAGTATTAGAGTACTCTGAATTTGATTGTATACTTAGTTTTACCAGTGAGTTTTATACTTTCATATGTTGCATGTCACTAAATTAGCATATTTTTCTTTTGGCTTGAAGAATTCCCTTTACTATTTCTTATTAGAGAGGTCTGGTAGTGCTGAACTCCCCCATCTTTGGTTTGTCTGGGGATGTCTTTATCTCTCATTTTTGAAGGACAGATTTTCTGGTTAAAATATTTTGTTTGGCAGTTTTTTCTCCTTCAGAACTTTGAATATATCATTTTACTCTCTCTTAATCTATAAGGTTTCTGCAGAGAAAGCCACTGCTATTCTTATTAGAATTCCATGACATGTGGTTTGTTTTTTTATTTTTCTTGCTGTGTTCAGGATCCTCCATTTGTCTTTGATTTTTGAATTTTATTATAACATATATTGGTGTAAACTTGTTTGGATTGAATCTGATTGGCAATCTTTGACCTTCTTATACATCGATATTTGTTTTCCCCCAGATTTGGAAAGTTTTCTGCTATTACTTATTTAAGTAAGCTTTCTTCCCCTTTGTCTTTCTCCTTTCCTTATTGAACCCTTATAACTCAAAAATTTGCTGTTTTGATGCTGTCCCATAAATCCTGTAAGCTTTCTTCATTCTTTTTTGTTCTTTTTTTCACCTCTGACTGTATATTTTCAAAAAACTGGTCCTTTTTTCTTTATTACCTCATATTATGGGGGTACAAATATTGTTAGGGTTACATATCTTGCCCCTTCCCCCTCCCAACCCCACTATGCCAGAGATTCAAGTGTGCCCAGCCTCCAAGTGGTGCACACTGCACCCACCATGTAAGTGCATACCCTTCCCCTCCTCCCCCATTCCACCTGTCCACCTCCCAATAATAGATTTTTTTTAAGACATTTTGGTTACAGTGTGTATCTTTGCCTCTGCCTAAAAAGGGATGGAGGTAATCCCTTCCCCACCACAATACTCACACATCCTTAAGATGTGGGTCTCCCCCCCCAAATCCCTGTTGAACTCTACCATTTTTTGAGCACCATAGTTTTAGTCTGTCAGTACCAATTTGATGGTGAGTAGATGTGTAGCCCCTTTTCTAGGTCTTGTGTCGTCTCACTTTGTATTATGGGCTTAAGCTTAATCCAGGATAGCATAAACAGTGCTAGCTCACTATTGTTTCTTAGGATTGAGTAATATTCCATTGTGAGCATATACCACATTTTTGTTATCCACTCGTGAATTGATGGGCACTAAACATTCGGGTGCAGATGTCTTTATAATAGAGTGACTTATGTTCCTTTGGGTAGATGCCCAACAATGCTATTGCTGGGTCGAATGGTATTTCTATTTCTAGCTATTTGAGGTATCTCCAAATTCTTTTCCACAAAGGTTGCACTAATTTGCAGTCCCACCAGCAGTGTAAGAGTGTTCCGGTCTCTCTGCATCCTCGCTAGCATTTGTTGTTTTTGGATTTCTTGA
Organism: Microcebus murinus; assembly: GCF_040939455.1. NCBI lineage: Eukaryota > Metazoa > Chordata > Mammalia > Primates > Cheirogaleidae > Microcebus > Microcebus murinus. Next base: position 257,550 of record NW_027438967.1, on the reverse strand, counting down.
TACAGGCTATTCTCACTGAGGTTAGGTGGTATCTCATTGTGGTTTTGATTTGCATTTCTCTAATGATTAGAGATGTTGAACTTTTTTTATATGTTTGCAGGCCATTATTCTGTCTTCTTTGGAGAAGTTTCTGTTCATTTCCATTGCCCATTTCTTGATGGGGTTGTTTGGTTTTTCTTCTTAATTCTTTTAAGTTCTAGATAGATTCCTGTTATTAGACCTTTATCAGAAGTGTAGAGAGCATATATTTTCTCCCATTCTGTGGGTTGTCTATTTGCTCTAAGATAGTTTCCTTGGCAGTGCAGAAACTTTTTAATTTAATCAGATCCCATGTGTTTATTTTTGATACTACGGTGATTGCCTTGGGGGTCTTCCTCAAAAATTCTTTGCCTAGGCCAATGTCTGTTAGGCTTTTCCCAACATCTTCTTCTAGGATTCTTAAGGTTTCATGCCTTAGGTTTAAGTCTGTTACCCATCTTGAGAGAATTTTTGTGAGAGGTGAGAGGTAGGGATCCTTGCTCAATTTTCTAAATGTAGTTAACCAGTTTTCCAAGCACCATTTTATTGAATAGGAATTCTTTTTCCCATTGTATATTTTTTTCTGCTTTATCAAAGATTAGGTTACCATATACTGAAAGTTTCATCTCTGGTATCTCAGATCTATTCCAGATATCAATGCTTCTGTTCTTGTCCCAGTCCCAGGCTGATTTAACTATTATTGCTTTATAGTAAAGCTTGAAGTCAGGAAGACTGATACCTCCCAGTTTGTTCTTTTTATTTAAGATTGCTTTGGCTATACTAGGTTTTTTCTGGTTTCATACGAAGTAAAGAATTATTTTTTCTAAATCTGTAAAGAATGCTGATGGTATTTTCATAGGGGTTGCATTAATTCTGTAAATCACTTTCAGTAATATTGACATTTTAACTCTATTGATTCTACCAATCCATGAACAAGGTAGATTTTTCCATCTGTTTAAATTATCTGCAATTTCATTTTTTAGAGTTTCATACTTCTCCATGTATAAATCTTTCATATCTTGCATTAAGTATACTCCTAGATATTTAATTTTCTTTGGGGCTATAGTAAAGGGTATTGTAATTTTGATTTGACTTTCTGCTTGATGATTTTTGGCATACATGTATGCTTCTGATTTGTGTATGTTGATTTTATAACCTGAATCTTTACCAAATTTATTTATCAAACCTAGGAGTCTCTTGGAAGAATCCATGGGGTTTTCTAGGTATAATATCATATCATCTGCAAAGAGCAAGAGTTTGATGTCATCTGCCCCCACTTGAATGCCATTACTATCCCTCTCTTGTCTGATTGCTATCGCTAGGACTTTGAGCACTATGTTGAATAGAAGAGAAGATAGTGGGCATCCTTTTCTAGTTCTGGTTCCCAAAGGGAATTATTTCAATTGTTCCCCATTTAGAAAGATACTAGCAGTGGGTTTTTCATAGATGGATTTGATAAATTTAAGGTATGAGCCGTTTATGCCTATTTTGTTAAGAGTTTTTATCATAAAGGTGTGTTGGACTTTGTCAAATGCCTTTTCTGCATCTATTGACAGAATCTTATGGTCTTTGTTCTTGACTTTATTTATAGAGTGGATTGCATTTATAGACTTGTGTATGTTGAACCAGACTTGCATGCCAGGAATAAAACCCACTTGGTCATGGTGAATTATTTTTTTGATGTGTTACTGAATTCTATTTGCTAAAATTTTGTTTAGGATTTTTGCATCTATGTTCATGAGGAATAATGGTCTGTAATTTTCCCTTTTTGTTGCATCCTTTCCTGGCTTTGGTATCCAGGTGATATTGGCTTCAGAGAATGAGTTAGGAAGAATACCATCCTTCTCAATGGTGTGGAATAGTTTCTGTAGTATATGTATGAGTTCATCTTTGAATGTTTGGTGGAACCCTAAAGGGTAGCCATCTGGCCCTGGACTTTTCCATTTGGGGAGTTTTATATTACTGCTTCAATTTTTGAGCTTGTGATTGGTCTGTTCAAGAACTCAGTTTACTCCTGGGAGAACTTAGGGAGGTTGTGTGATTCCAGGAATCTGTCCATTTCGTCTTCATTCTGTAGTTTTTGGGCATATAGATTTCTATAGTAATCAAAAGTAATGTTTTTTATTTCTGTGGAGTCTGTTGTGATCTCTCCTTTTTCATTTCTTATTGAGGTTATTAGAGTCCTTTCCCTTTGAGTTCTTGTCAGCCTAGCCAGAGGGCTGTCAATTTTGTTGATCTTTTCTAAAAACCAGCTTCTGGTTTTGTTGATCTTCCATATAATTCTCTTATTCTCCATTTCATTTAGTTGAGCTTTGATCTTAGATATTTCTTTTTTCTACTAGGATTGGAATTGGTTTGCTCTTCTTTTTCCAATTCCTTGAGTCTATTCATTAGGTTGTCGGTGTCTAATCTTTCTGTTTTTTGGATGTGAGGGTTTATTGCTATTAGTTTTCCTTTCAGATATGCTTTTGCTGTATCCCATAGGTTTTGGTAAGATGTGGCTCCATTGTCATTTTGTTCGAAGAAATTCTTGGTTTCCCTCCGAATTTCTTCCTTGGCCCAATTCCTTGACTCAATTCCTAACTATTCAACAGTAGATTGTTTATGTTCCATGACGTAGTGATGTGGTATGTACTTCCATTAGAGTTGAATTCTAATTTTATACCACTATGGTCAGAGAAGACACAAGGTATTATTTTTATTTTCTTGAATTTTTTGAGATCTCCTTTGTGGCCTAGTATGTGATCAGTTTTGGAGAAGGATCCATGGGCTGCTGAGAAGAATGTAAATTCAACTTTATTTGGGTGGAATGTTCTGTATAGATCTGTCAGACTTTTTTGGTCAATAGCTTTGTTTAGGTCCCTTATTACTTTACTTAATTTCTGTTTGGAGGATCTATCCATTTCATTTAGTGGTGTATTGAAGTCCCCTGTTACTATGGCAGTATTGTTTAAGATGGCATTTAGCTCCAACATGGTTTGCTTTATGTAATTGGGTGCTCCTGCATTGGGAGCATAAATATTAACAATTATTAGATCTTGTTGTTTGATCTTCCCTTTCACCATTATGAAGTGGCCTTCTTTATCCTTTTGTAATTTTGCTAATTTAAATCTAATGTTGTCTGTGAATAATATAGCAACCCCTGCTTTCTTTTGACTTCCGTTTGCCTGGATGATAGTTTTCCATCCCTTGATCTACATCCTGGAGGCATCTTTATGGTTTAGGTGTGTTTCCTGTAGACAGCAAATACTAGGCTTGTGGAATTTTATCCACTCTGCCAGCCTATGTCTCTTCTGGTGACAGTTTATACCATTTATGTTTATTGAGAGGATTGAAATTGGAGGAATATTTCCATTCATATTGATGGGTGAATTCCTGTTGCTTTGACTTAGAGCTTGAGCCGTTATGAAGTTTGAGATCTAGACTTTAATTCTTTGAGGATTTCATTTTCAAGAGTGTCTATTACCCTGTTTACCATGAAAGGCAGGTCTGAGAATTTCCTGTAGTGCTGGTCTGGTCTTTGCATATTCCTTCAGTGATTGCTTGTCTGAGAAGGATTTTATTTCTCTCTCATATATGAAACTTAATTTTTCTGGATAAAGAATTCTAGGTTGGCTTTGTTCTGTTTTAGAAGATTAAGGATAGGCACCCACTCACTCCTGGCTTGTAAGGTTTCAGATGAGAAGTCTGCAGTTAGTCTGATAGGCTTTCCTTTATAGGCTATTTATTGTTTATGCCTTGCTGTACGGAGGATTGCTTCTTTCACATTTACTTTGGTCAGCTTAATAACCACATGGCGAGGTGATTGCCTATTTGCATTGTGTCTCCCAGGAGTTCTGTGCACTTCTTGAATTTGGATATCCAGATTTCTAGATAGGCCCAGCATATTTTCCTCCAATATGCCGTAAAATAAGTTTTCCAACCCTTGTGAATGGTCCTCTTCCCCTCTGGAATCCCAATCATTCTGAGATTTGACTTTTTTTACATAATCCCATACTTACTGTAAGCTTTGATCTTGTCTCTTGTTCCTGTGCACCCTTTCTTCCTCTCATTTGTTTAGCATGTAGGTATAATCTTCAAGCTCTGAGATTCTTTCCTCAGCATGATGTATCCTGTTTTTGAGGCTTTCTACTATATTATGGAATTCCTTGAATGTTTCCTTCATTGCCAGAATTTCTTCTTGGTTTCTCTGAATTACTTCTATATCTTTAGAGAATTTTTCATTCATTTCCTGGGTTGTTCTCATGGTTTCTCTATGTTAGGATTCTATTTTCTCTTTGATTCCCTGGAGCTTTCTAACAATCCATATTCAGAATTCTTCCTCTGTTAGTTTAATCATATCATGTAAGGTGGTGTCAGTTTGTGGAGAAAGAGTATTTTCTTTTGGAGGTGACTTTTCTCTCTGACCTTTCATGGTTCCTGATGTTTTTTTGCTGCTTTTTCCTCATTTGGATACTTTGTTGAGGACCAGATGTGCTGGAAGTCGATTATGACTGTGTTCTTGGGTTTCAAATTAATGATCCTTGGAAGAGCTGGGGAGGATGTGTTCTGGTCCTGTATTGTCTCTCCCAAGGGTTCCTCGAGCCCTCAGGAATAGCAGCCTCCTTTGCTTCTCTGCCTTGCTAAGACAGGTTCTGCTCTCTGGGCACAGAAAGCTAACCACTGAGTGCAGGAAGAAACCACTCAGGTTCAAACTTGTGAGATAGCTTCTGAACAAAGCACCACTCTCAACTTTCCACCCTTATAAATTCAGCTTCCAAGGCCACCTGCCAGGTTAGGGAAGAAGGGAAGACTGAGTTCACTAACAGGGTAGCCCTCTGCAGCGTTTTCATGCTAAGGAGTGTCTTGGCGGAGCTGGGAAGCAGCTGCTGGCTTCGGACCCTCTCCCACTCGCTACTGCTTCAGCAGAGCGCTGGGAGCTCAATTAGTTGCCTTCTCCAGAGGCCCGAACAAATCAGCCAGTTTAGGGTAGAGGAGGTGCCAGAGAAATACTTCCAGCATGGCCCCCCCACAGCATCTCTAAGCTTTGGGGCAGTGTGGCGGTGCTAGGAAGTGGCTGCAGGGTTTGGACCCCTTCCCCTCCCGTTACTGCTTCAGTGGGTCTCTGGCGGTTCAAAAAGGTGCCTTCTCCAGCAGCTCAAAGAGTTTGTCTGGTTTAGGGTAGTGAGGATGCCTGGAAACCTCCTCCAGCGCAGTCCTCCACAGATTCTCCAAGCCATGGGACTGGGGGGCGGTGCTGGGAAGCGGCTGCAGGGCTCGGACTTTCACCCCACCCACTGCTGCTTCAGCTGTGCTGGGAGCCCGAGAAGCTGCTCACTCCAGAAGCAGGAACAGTTCAGCTGATTTGGGGTAGTGGGGAAGCCTGTAAAACGCCTCCCGCATGGCTCTGCGTGGTGTCTCCCAGCCGCAGTGTCAGGGCAGCGGGCCTGGGCAGTGGCTGCAGAGCTCAGACTTTTTCCCCACCCACTACTGCTTCAGTGGCACTGGGAGCTCGATAAGATGTCCTCTACAGAAGTAGGAACAGTTCAGCTGCTTTGGGGCAGTGGGGAAGCCCAGAGAATGCCTCCCATGTGTCTCTATGTGTCGTCTCCAAGCCGCGGGGTGGGACGGCAGGGCTGGGGAGTGGGTGCTGTGTTCAGACCCTTCCTGCACTCCCCACTGCTTCAGCGGGCTGCTGTGTAGAATTCAAAATTCTGGCTGCTCCAGACTCCCCTCCAAACCGCTCGTCTGCCCACGTTGCTACCTCCCATCAACTTCAGGCAATTCCCTACCTGCGTGGGAGTGGGGATTGGTGGGGAAGGGATTGTCTCCCTGTGTGGGGAAGAAGGAATGCCTCCTCCTGCCAGCCTGTGGGGCAGCTGACGCATGGGCGAACTCCCTCCCCACTATACTTACAACTCCCAGGATTTTGTGGAATAATTTCGGTTCACCTTTGATTATTGTCCATGATTTCCGTATCCCGGTGTCTCTTTGAAGTCCTGCAAAGCTGCTCCAGAGTATGTGCTGATGGCTTGAGTGTGGTTGTCTACCCTTTTCACCTCTCACCCCAAGAGCCGCGAGCCAAGAGGTCAATGCTATTCTGCCATTTTTCCAAAAAACCGGTCTTGAAGTTCACAGATTCTTTCTACTGCTTGGTCAATTATGCTATTTATGTTCTTTATTTCATTTTTCATTTAATTCATTGTATTTTTCAATTCCAGAATATCTGATCGATTTTTTCTTAATATTTCAATCTCCCTGTCCAATTTCTAATTTTTGTTATTATTTTTCTTATTTCAGTCAATCGTTTCTCTATATATTCCTGAAGTTTCTGAGCTTCCTTAATTATTTTGAATTCTTTATCATACAGTTTGTATATCTGCATTTCATTGTGGTGTACAGAGAAATTATTGTGTTCTTTTTTTCTTTTTGGTGGTGGTGGTGTGTGTCCTTGTTTTTTCATGTTTATTATTCCTTGCATTGATATCTGTGCATTTGGTGGATCAGTCATTTCTTTGAGACTTTATGTGTTAATCTTGCTATGGGAGGGGTGAAGGCAGCTGCTGGATGTGGTTCAGTGGTTCTGGCACCGGTGAGGGCATAGCTGTGTAGACTGTTTACCGGTCCATCTGTCAGCTGAGATCAGTGTTGATGAAGACTGCAGGGTTCCTTAGTGGCCAACACTGTGGGGTATTGTGATTGTGATATTCACAGTGGTGGTAAGTGTTAGGGTTTCAGTGGTCATGGTTGCTGATGTCCTCTTGATATCTTTTTCTCCCACTAGGGAAGTTGTGGCTGAGAGGATCCTTCTTGCCATTGGGTCTGGTTTGTGGGTCCCCTTCTGGTTGTGTTATCACTGGTGTCTGATGAGTGGTGCCTGTGAAGTGATCATGGAGCTGAGGCCTGAAGCTCTGGCATAAATAAAGTTTACAGTTTTGGGATTTGGGGCAGTAGTAGGACTGGTACCCAGGGATCAGGCACCTCTGCTGGTATGTTGGTAATAGTATGTGAAGTACAGATGTTTGTGAAGTAGCTGAGGATCTGAGAATAAGAGCATAGGCATGCACAGAGTTAATGTGACTCCAGGTTGGGTTGGGTCCTAGCTCTCTATGGCAGCTGTGTGGGGTGGCAGGGCTGTGAGGAGATCAGCTACTTCTCCCTGAAAAGCCAGGTCCCTTAGATAGTGGTCATCACAGAGGATAACAAAATTGATAGGAAATATAGAGAATAAATGAATACACAGAGACTAAGGTATAGTTTATAGTTTTATATAAAGAAATCAGATAAGCAGGGTTACTCAGGAGTCTGCATCACATCTCCGTAAGTAATGCAGCATTATGGTTAGATTCACATAGGTTTTTATAATCACAGATATTGATTACCAGTTGCCAGCATAATAGATTTACATATCAGATAATTTTGGTTGCTATGGGTAACAGGTAGTGGGTTAAGGTCAAAAGTCCTTTCAAAGGGCTTCTAACAAATTCTAATCTAACTAGGTGAACAAATAGGTACAAAGTCTTTCAAGGACTAACTTCTAAATTCTAAGAGATAGTTATCAATTAACAGAGGAATAACAAAGAGGTATAGTGGCTCTATATTTCTTTGATCTAGTTATTGTGGACTTAAGGCAGACAGTCAAGAGAGAGCAGGAAACCCATCTCTACAAAACAAATTGTTCATAATCACAGGGGCACGTCTCTTGCCTAGGGCACTCATTGTCTCTGGCTCCCATTCTGTGAGCCAGATATTTACCTGTCTTGTCTTTCAAGAACAGGAAGACTTCACAGATTCTGAGATAACCAGGAAGCCTCTTGGAAAACATCCGTACTGGAGCTTTGAGAGCCTTCTCAATGTGGGGCAGCCCTTGATATGCAAACTAATGAGTTCACATATTCCTTCAGGGCAAAACCCTGAAAACTCCTGTTTCTGTCTTTAATATAGCAATATTGGATGATGCAATAAAATAATGATCTTATGAGCCACAGCTCATTAATTCCTCAATCATCTTTTCCCAACACAGCTGAGCTGGTTCTCAGAGTGCAGGCACCTCTGCTGCCATGTTGGTAACAGTATATTAATGCTTGGATACCTATGAGATAGCCAGAAAGGGAATCAGAGCACAGGCATGCATATAGTTAGGGCAGTTCTGGGGCCTACCTCTCTATGCTACACAGTGAGAGCTTGGCTCAAGGGTCCAGAGAGTGAACTAGCTAGCTATGTGATGGCTTCAATGTCTGATATGTGAGTGGGCCCAGTGCAGCCACAGAGCCCAGGTGTGGAGTGTGGATACTAGTGGAGAGGCTACAGCTGTGGGGTTGGGACACACACAGAGTTGGGAGAGGTGGCAAGTTCTTTCCCAAAGCAGAGCAACAGCAACCTCTTTTTTGGTGGAGGAGCGGAGTACAGCCATGTTTCCCTTTCTGGAGATTTTGTGTAGGAATGGTTGTTTGTTACCTCAGTGGCAAAAGATGCTGCTGTCCTCTGTAGAGCAGGCCACGTGGGACCATGAAGGTTTCCACCATGTGGCTGAAACCAATAGCCTGTGACATTCTTCTTTGCTCTTAGCTATCTCCTGGCATCTTAGATAAGCTAATCTCATAAGAAGTTCTTTCTACATGGATATTCTCAATGTTTTTCTCCACTGTGTGCTGCAGATTCTTCACTGGGTCCTTGAGCCCTCTCTGGGCTATTTTGGTTTGTGCATAGCTATCTATATTTTCTTTTTGCGGGTGTATGAGGACTAGTATCTCCTACTCTACCATCTTGATGACGTCTCCCAGAATTTATTTTTTTATTTATTCAGGATATTATGGGAGTACAAACATTTTGGATGTATGTAATGCTGTTTTCCCTGCCCAAGCCAGGGCTACTGTGTTTCCCTGAAAATAAGACCTACCCATAAAATAAGCCCTAGCAGGATTTCTAAGCATTTGCTCAATATAAGCCCTATCCTGAAAATAAGACCTAGTGATGGGCGTGGCTATGCAACATATCTGCACAACCCATGCATTTCATCACAGAGCAGTAAAGAAGATGAGCAGCCCTTCTCATCTGCCCCATGAGAGCTCTATTGCTCGACATGAGAAATTGGGACCAATGGTTCTAAAGGAAATAGAGTCGCAAGAAATTCAGGATGGAATTTGGGGTTTGGAGAGTTATAATGATGTTCCAGAAGAAGATGACTTAACTATATTTGAATAAATGTAGATTGTTGTACTGTATTAAAATAAAAAAAACACATCCCCTGAAAATAAGCCCTAGCATGTCTTCTTGAGGAAAAATAAATATAAGACCCTGTCTTATTTTTGGGGAAACACAGTACAAGCATGTCCTTCCTCCATACAGTGCATTCTGCTTTCATTAGTTGTGGGTTCCATTAGTTGAGGTATCACCAAATTACTTTCCACAGAAGTTGTACTAATTTGCAGTCCCACCAACAGTGTAAGAGTGTTCCAATCTCTCCATATCCATGATAGCATTTGTTGTTTTAGGACTTTTTGATAAGGGCCATTCTCACTGGAGTTAGGTGATATCTCATTGTAGTTTTTATTTTCATTTTCCTAATGATTAGTGATGTTGAGCACTTTTTAATGTTTGATGTCTTCTTTTGAAAAGTTTATGTTCATGTCCTTTGCCCATTTATTGATGGGGTTGTCTGGTTTTTTTCTTGTTAATTTTCTTAAGTTCTATATAGATTCTTGTTACAAGTATTTTATTGGATGTGTAGAAAGCAAATATTTTCTCCCATTCTTTAGGTTGCCTATTCGCTCTAATGATAGTTTCCTTGGCTGTGCAGAAGCTTTTTAATTTGATCAGGTCTCACTTGTTTATTTGCTGCTATGATTGCTTTGGGGTTCTTCTTCATAAATTCTTTGCATAGGCTGATGTCTGAAAGAGTCTTCTCAACATTTTATTCCAGAATTCTTAAGTTTTCATGCCTTAGGTTTAAGTCTGTTATCCATTGTGGGTTGATTTTTGTGAGAGGTGAGAGGTGGGGATCTGGTTTCAATCTTCTGCATGTGGAGGTCCAGTTTTGCCAGCACCACTTATTCAATAGAGAGTCTTTCCCCCAGTGTATATTTTTGTCTGCTTTGTTTAAGATTAGATTAAAATATGAGGATGGTTTTATATCTGGGATCTCAGTCCTATTCCAAAGGTCTATATCTCTGTTCTTGTGCCAATACCATGCTGTTTTGGTTACTATAGCCTTGTAGTAAAGCTCGAAGTATGGTAGACTTGATGCCTCCCAATTTTTTCTTTTTACTTAAGGTTGCTTTGGCTATATGAGGTCTTCTTTGGTTCCATACAAAGCATAGAATTATTTTTTATATACCTGCAAAAAATGATGATGGTATTTTGATAGGGATTGCATTGATTCTGTAAATCACTTTAGGTATTGTGGACATTTTAACAATATTGATTCTGCCAATCCATGAGCATGGTAAGGTTTTTCATCTGTTTACATCCTCCACAGTTTCCTTTCAAAGGTTTTCATAGTTCTCCCTATGTAGGTCTCTCAACTCCTTAGCTAAATATATTCCTACATATTTAATTTTCTTTGATGCTATTGTAAAAGGTGTTGCATCTTTGATTTGATTTTCAGCTTGACTGTTATTGGCGTATATGAATGCCACTGATTTGTGAGCATTGATTTTTGTATTCTGAGACTGTACTGAATTCATTTATCAATTCCAGGAGTCTCTTCATTGAATCATTGGGATTTTATAGATATAATATCAGATAGTCAGCAAAGAGTGATAGTTTGACTTCCTCTGTCCCCACTTAGACAACCTTGATTCCCTGCTCTTGTCTGATTGCTCTGGTAAGGACTTCCAGCACTATGTTGAATAGAAGTGGGAATAGTGGACAACCTTCTCTGGTTCCAGTAATAAGCAGGAATGCTTTAAATTTTAACCCATTCTGTATGATATTGGTTGTGGATTTATCATAGATGGCTTTAATAATTTGGAGGTATGACCCATCTATGCCTATTTTGTTAAGGGGTTTTATCATAGAAGTGTGATGAATCTTTGAAATGCTTTTTCTGTATCTATGGAGAGAATCATATGGTCTTGGTTCTTGCTTTTATTTATAAGGTGTATTACATTTATTGATTTGTGTATGTTGAACCATGCTTGCATCTCTGGGATAAAGCCCACCTGTTCATGATGAATTTTTTTTTTTTTGATGTGTCATTGAATTCGGTTTCCTAAGGTTTTCTTCAGAATTTTTGCATCTATACTCATAAGGGATATTGGTGTGTAGTTTTCTTTTTTTGTTGTGTCCTTTCCTGGCTTTGGTATCAAGGTGACATTGGCTTTGTTGAATGAGTTGGGAAGTATTTCATCCTTCTCAATATTGTGGCCTAATTTCTGCAGTATAGGTATCAGTTCTTCTTTGTAAGTTTGGTAAAGTTCAGGTTTGAACCCATCTATTCTGGGACATTTTTTATTGGGAAATTTTTTTATTGCTTTTTCAATTTCTGTGCTTGATATTAGTGTTTTCAGGAATTCTATTTCTTCCTGCTTGAGGCTGGGAAGGTTGCATATTTCTAAGAATTTGTCCATTTCCTCTACATTTTCAAGTTTTTGGACATAGATATTTTTATAATATTCAAAGATGATGTTTTGTATTTCCATGATGTCTGTTGTGACCTCTCCTTTTTCCTTTCTAATTGAGCTTATTAAAGTGCTTTCCCATCTACTTCTTGTCAATATAGCAAGAGGGCTGTCAATTTTGTTTTATCTTCTCAAAAAACCAACTCTTGGTTTTATTACTCCTCTGTATAGTTTGTTCTCGATTTCATTTAGTTTTGCTCTGATCTTAGTTATTTCTTTTCTTCTGCTACATTAAGAATTAATTTGCTTTTCCTTTTCCAGTTCCTTGAGATAGTTCATTACTTTGTTGATTTGTAATCTTTCTGTCTTTTGGATATGGGCATTTAATGCTGTTTTCCTCCAAGGAATGTTTTTGCTGTATCTCACAGATTTCAATTACTTCTGTCCCCATTATCATTTAGTTCAAAGAATCTTTTGATTTCCATCTGGATCTTCTTCTTGACCCAATGGTCATTTAGCAATCATTGTTTAATTTCCATGACTTTGTGAAGAGGTGTTTCAGTTGAAATTGATCTGTAATTTTATACCACTGTGGTCTAAGAAGTTACATGTTATAATATCTATGTTTAAATTTATCGAGATCTGTTTTGTGGCCTAGAATGTGATCAATTTTAGAGAAGGTTCCATGAGCGAATGAGAAGAATGTATATTCAGTTTTGCTTATGTGGAATGTTCTGTAGATGTCTGTTAGAACCATTTGTTTTAGAGCTCTGTTTAAGTCCATTGCTTCCTTGCTTATTTTCTACTTGAAGGATCTGTTCAGTTCTATCAGTGGGGTGTTGATATCCCCAGATACTATGGCACTACTGTTTATCATGTTATTTAGATTGATCAGGGTTTGCTTTATGTATCTGGGTGCTCCTGTGTTGGGTGCATAAGTATTAAGGATTGCTAAGTCTCCTTATTAGATTTTTCCATCTATTGCTATATAGTGACCATTTTTGTCTTTCTTTACTTTTGTTGATTTAAATTTTATGTTATCTGATATAAGAATAGCTACCTCAGTTTTCTTCTGGTTTCCATTTGCCTAGAAATTTGTTTTCCATGCCTTCACCTTGAGTCTGAATGCATCTTTGTGGGTAAGATGTATTTCCACAGATAGAAAATAATTGGCTTGTGTTTTTTTTTTTTTTTTTTTTTTTTGTCCACTCAGCCAGCCTATGTCGCTTCAGTGGGCTATTCAAGCCCTTCACATTTATTGAGAGAATTGATATTTGGGCTATATTTCTGTTCATACTGCTGGATAATTTCTTATTGTTTTGTTTTACCTCTCAAGCTATTGTGGAACCCGAGTTCTGGACTTTAACTTTTGAGTGATTTCACATTGGTGGGTGTGTGTTGCACAGTTCAGTGTGCAATGCAGGTCTGAGTACCTACTGCAGGGTAGGTCTGATGTTGACAAATTCTATCAGTGATTGCTTGTCTGGGAAAGTCTTTATTTCTCCCTCATATAAGCAGCCTAGTATATCAGGATAAAGACTTCTAGGTTGTCCATTATTCTGTTTTAGAAGATTGAGGATGTGTCCCCATTTCCTTCTGGCTTGTAAGATTTTAGTTGAGAAGTCTGCAGTTAGTCTGATAGGTTTTCCTTTGTAGCTTACCTGCTGTTTTCATTTTACTTCTCGAAGAATTGCCTCTTTTGTGTTTACTTTGGCCAGCCTAATAACTATATGATGTGGTGATTGCCTTTCACATTAAGTCTCCCAGAAATTCTGTGTGCTTCTTGTGCCTGGATATCTATATTTCTAGTTATGCCTAGTAAGTTTTTCTCCATTATTCCTAGGAATAGAGTTTCCAGCCCTTGTGTATTTTCTTCTTCTCTCTCCAGGATTCCTATAATTCTTATGTTTGGTCTCTTTACATAATCCCACATTTCTTGCATGTTTTGTTCATGTCTCTTGCTTCTGTGTTCTTTTTCTTCATCTGATTTTTTTAGCCCATGTACGTTATCTTCAAGCTCTGTGATTCTTTTATCTGTGTGATCCAGCCTATTCTTAAGGATTTCCATCATGTTTTGTAGTTCCTTGAATCCCTCTTTCAGTTCTAGTATTTCTGCTTGGTTTCTTTATAATATTTCAATGTATTTAGAGAATTGTTCATTCATTTCCTTTATTGTTCTTGTGGATTCTTTGTGTTATATTTTTATTTTCTCTTCAATTCCATTGAGTTGTATTACAATCCATATTCAGAATTTTTCCACTGTCATTTTAACCATTTCATTTAAGTTGGTATCTGCTGCTGAGGAGCTAATGCTTTCTTGTAAGGGTGAATCTTTGCTATGATCTGTCATGTTTCCTGTGTTCTTTCATTGATTCTTTCTTATCTGGCTTCTTAGCTGAGAACTGGGGATGCTAGGGCTGGTGCATGGCCCTATCTCCAAGTCCTCAAGTATTGGTCCTTGACAGTGCTGGGAAGAGGAACACTGGTCCTGTATTGCCTTAGGTGTGGTTTAGCATGTTGGGTTATCTCTGACCTGAGGTCTTCACCTCTTGCCAATGGAGACTAGTGGGTTGAGTCCCCCACCTTAAGCTCCAAGCTGGTGGATTTTACTTGTGGTTATGAATACACTGCTCCCTAATAGCTTGAGATGGAAGGTACTGTATTTGCCTATGGGGTTACACATTTTGTTGTTGATTGTAGTTTGCATGGAGGAGCCAGTTATCAAGGTAATGTGATGTCCCTATGGTAGGCTCTGGATCCTAGGGTGGGGTATATGAATTCCTTGATTTTGGGGAGGGTCCTTGTCACTCCCAAGGGTTGCTTGGACCCTGCTCCCCCCTAAGGTGGGGTAGGAACAAGATAGATCACAGCTGGAGTGTGAAAGCCTGGGTGTGTGAGCTTCTATGGTTGCTTAACCTGCCACTTTGGGGAGCCACTAATATGTATTTGAGATCTCTTTCACCACTCTTGGAGGGCTGCTCCTTATGGGAGGGATAAATTGGTTCAATTGTTGAGGTGTCTTGCCAGGCTTTTCCTATCCACAAACCCAGGCACTTACCCCTCCAATTGGTCTACTTGTGTTTGCCTCTCCACCCAATATGGTCTCTCCAGCTTCCCCACAGTTCATGTGTCTGGCCCACTGGTATACATCTTCATATGTCAGTGGGCAATAGGGGACTCTCCAATTGTGTACTCCATTTTCTACCACTATACCCCAAGGTAGGGTACATGGGTCTCTCTATTCCTAGAAGTCTCTGCCGGGGGATGCTCTGACCAGGGTGGGTGGGATAAGGCTCACCCATAGAACCCTGCTCTCTTAAGCACCTCTGCACCCACCTGATGGGCACAGGCTCTCGCTTGCCACCTGACCCTGGATTGGAGGACTCTCTCTGACACTGCCCCACCCCACCGACTGTGCTGTCAGCAGGTGAACACACCAAATGCCTGTGGGCAGGAGGATGGGGATGGAGATGCATCCCAGGTGGTGAAAGCACAGAGAACTCTACCAGCTGCTATGATTTGAGTTAGCGGCTGTGAGCTTCCTGCACTGCTCTCAAGTTGGGGAGGGGCTCCCATCTGCCCTCCTCTCCAGGCTCTAGTGGAGGCAGAACAACCACCCTCCTCTCTGCTCCACTGTGGTGAGTTTGCTAACTGAAGCAGGCTTGACTGGGAGTGCACAAAGAGGCTGGGTATAGGAAAGTCCACACTCTGGTCATCTTCAATCCTCTCTCTGAGATGCAATATATCCAGAATGATCAGTCTTTGAAGTCATGCAGAACACCCCATGACCCACTGGACTCCTATGATTCCTACTGCCTGCATTGGAGTTGAGATATGCCTGTGTGGGGAATGCACAGGACAAAGCCTGGGGAGTTGAGGCCCCCAGGGGAGGACCAACATGTCCTGTAGTTGTAGAAGCAGAAGGGATCCTGATGTCTGGCTCAAGGCAGTGGAATGGGAAGACCCCTGGGAGGGCTGGGAGCTTGGCGTTCTGTTTGCTGATACCAGTGAACAAGTGAACACTTGTTCACTGGCAGCAGGAATATCTGGATTTATGTGCATAGAAGGACTCTCCAGTTGCTCAGGAATGTGCAGATGGCAGGCCAACCCAACCTGGAGGGGAGGTTCAGAGCTCAGGAGACAGTGGGTGGTGAGGACTTGAGGGGAGGAGTCTGGTAGATAAGCTGTTATCTGCCTGTTAAGCATTAGGGTCCTGCAATTGCAGGTCTGCCAGGCAGAGATCGCGGCTCACCTAGCCCCTCCCTGCCTCCAAGGGTGGAGCCTGCTGTGCCCAGCATGAGAGCCCTGCGTTGTGACTGGGGTGGCGCCCAAAACTACCACTGCTGAGCAGGACCACTTGGGCAGGGACCTAAAGGATGGCAACTGCCCAGACCGGAGAGCAAGCCCTGGGGTTAAGCACTTAGTAATTGGCCAAAGCTGGCAGGCGGGCCTAATCAACAGGTCTCCAACTATTTCTTCGGCACCAAAGTTCTGCACATTCATGCCTGCGGTGCAGAGAATGTGCCTTTCCTCATTCCACCCCACCTCTAATAGCATAGTCTGCCACACCTCACAGGAGAGTCCCTGGGCAGGGGGTGGGGTGGCACCAGAAACCATCACCACAGAGTGGGATCTCCAGGTTAGGGACCCCCAAATGGCGGCCGACCAGACCTGGAGAGCTAGCCTTGGGGTCAAGCACTCAAGAGATGGCTGAAGCTGGTCGGGGGAGTTGAATCAACAAGCTGCCAGCTATTTCTTTAGCATCAAAGTCCCCCAGACTCATGTCTGCTGAGCAGAGGATGAGGCTCTCTTTATACCCCCCCTGAGCAAGCTGAATTGCTGGTGGTTTCCAAGGGCAGAGTCCACTATTCGCCATTCAGCTCCCATGCGCTGATCCTACTGACCCCCAGGGAGGAGGTGTCTGTCTCCAAACTCCAACACATGGTCACAGGAAACGACCACTCAGAGCAGTTTCTCCCCAGCCCAGTGCAGTCCCACCACAGTCCCAGCACAGAGCCTCAGAGAGTTGAAAATGTTTAACGCTATTGTCTCTTCTCCACAGAGCCTGCCGTCGTGTGCCAAGACTTTGCACCAACTTCAGGCGTGCCCCTGTCTGAGTGAGTGTGGAGGTCTGTGAGGGAGTTGGGTGTTAGCCTGTGGGTCAGATCACAAAGCCCCCAGCTGGTTGGCCGGCACAGCCCTCCTGCGCTATTCCCTATTGTATATCTGGTACTCTCCAGTCTTTGTGAATGGTATCTCCCTTTCACTTTTTCTCCTGCACTGTGTGTCCCATGCTGTTTCTCTATAGATTCACAACGCTGTTCTTGGGGGTAGTGATCCACTCATGTGTAGCCATCCGACTTCTTCACCTCCTTCTCTGGGAGCAGTGAGCCAGGAGGCCACCACTCATCCAACATGTTTTTGAGAACCCATATACTGTCTTCATTTTCCTCCCAGTAAAATATTGTTTCATATCTCTCTTATGATTAAGGCTACAGAGCTAGGATAAAATAGCAAGATAAATGAAAGACAGGCCTGCTGGCTCCTAGGTTGATGCTCTCTCTACCTATGACTGACTGATCAATCTATATCTCCTATTTCTTTTCTGTCTTCCAAGTATTGTTCCTGTTCCAAGTTACCCAAAGAAGTCAATTGCATGTTCTGTTCACTACTGTATTTCTAGTACTTAGAATAAAACCTGGCTACTAAGTGATCAATAAGGTTTGTTGCAAGACAGACCTAATCCCTGGAACTAGTCTGACTATATGATGTTATCTCTCTGGACTTTCTTGTCTGAATTTTCTCCATCATGTTAACTGCCTATGTTAAGTTTCCTGAGGGGCTAAGAATAAGACAAGAAGATATGGGAAACAATTATCTCCTCCCCATTTTACTAGTAATGTGATCTTGGGCATTTTTAAAAACACTCTTAACTCAGTTTTATTTCTTGTTAACATGTAAGAAGAACCCAGTTTATGCAAGGTTGGCATACTAATTATATATATATATATATATATATATATATATATATATCTCCACTCAACATTCCCCTTATTTCACTCAATAGATACTTGTTGAATATCAATAAAAGTCTAGGCTTTTGTACTGAGTGCTATAGTACAATGTTGAATAAGACAGAGTGCCTAGCTTCTATCAGCTCCTAGACTAGTAGTGAGTGAGATAGAAAAGTAACCATGTGTTTATAGAAGATTGGGGTTGGGGCTGTGATAAGGGAAATATAGGGTGCCATGGAAGTCAGAGAAGGGTTATCTGTCCATAACCCGAGGAAAAGGCCACATGAGGCTCCCTGGAGGGAGTGATATCTAAACTGAGTCCTAAACAGTGAATAAGAGGTAGACAAGTGAAGGGGTCACCTTGGAGAGGAAAATGCAGGGCTTCTTTCCAGAGCTTGGATCTGAAGCCTCATTGAATCTTGTTTCTTTTTATCCTGTCCTTGAGATTCCTAGTAGTAGAAGAATTTCAGGGCTGTCTAGAAGGTAAAAGGTCCCTCAGACCTTAGTGAAGTAGAGAAGAGGTATAACAGACCTGGAGCCAGGAAGCAAGATCACATTAGTACAAAAAGAGGAGGCTATAAGTTTTCTTCTCTCTCTCTCTCTCTCTCTCTCTCTCTCTCCCCCCCCCTCTCTCCCCCTCTCCCTCTCTCCCTCTCTCCTTCTCTCCCTCTCTCCCTTCTTCCCTCCCTCCCTCCTCTCAGCATTTATCACAAGATAAATTAATCCAACTGTGGTTAAGAAATAGCGAGATGCCCTGCAGTTGAATATATTAATATAAGGATACAGCTTTTCTTTCTTTTTTGCATTTGTAGGCTCTCATAAATAAAGATCCTTTTCCCAAATGGTCTGTCTGACACTCCAGTGCAGAAGGTGTCACTTTGAACTTGATAAACTCCAGAGCTACCACAAAACATCACTGGATCCTGAGGCTCAGAGATGTCCAATAGGTTATTAAGAAATCCTTTATTAAAAGGATTTGTTCTGTAAAATTTGGATTCAGTCAAAAGGCCACACTAAAGGATCCAGAAGGCCACATGTGGCCCTGAGGCCATAGGTTCCCCACCCGATGACCATAAGTTTAAAGGTAAAATGTTACTACAAAGCTTAAAATAGCTTAAAAATAGTAGTTTCCTGTGCCATTCCTCCCCATTTTGATATCCTTCACCCTAAATTTTTAGTTATTTTTTCTGGTATTCACTTTCATATTTCTAAATATTGAGCTTATGTGGATAGTTCATTCCCAATTTTAGACACATCTGTTGACTTCTTATCATGGAAAATGAGTTTTTAGCTCTCTTATTTACCCAAAGGGCTCCATCATTTTCTCTGTTCTGTCTGTGTCCTACACATTGAAATTCTGAACATCTTTGGACACCACTTGATTTCAGCTCCTAATCAGTAACTTTGGATCTTTCACCAGGGAGAGAGCTTATATAAATATTCATCAATATAGAGATCACAATAATTCATGGAGTATTGTGGAAGAGAGATGAGGTGGGCGGGAGGTGTGGAGGGGAGGGGGGGGGCATTCCCAGGTTTCTGGTTAGCTTGCAGAGCTTGTTGGATGTCTGATTAGAGATATCCTTCAAGCCTTGGGCAGTACAGGGTCTGTCACTCAGCAAAGGAGGAATCAGCACAAATGGTTATCAGTGTCAGATGACTGAAATCTTTGGGTAGCAATGTGGTTATCCAGGAATCATGTATAGAGTGACAAGAACAGAAGTCAGAGGTTTGAGGCTGGAATACAACAATATTTAAAAGGTAAGCAGAGGAAGAGAACTCAAGGAGGAGACTTAGAGGAAGTAGTCAGAGAGGTAGAAGGATGATCAGAAGGGGCTGTTGTCATAGAGGCTGAGAAATGAGCAAGTTTCATGAAGGAGAGAATGCCAACTGTGCCTAGGACTTCAGAGATCAAGTAAGAAGTACAGTGAGTCATTTAGCTCTGGTAATATGAAAATAATTGGTGATTGTGAGAAGATTCCATGGATCTGAGGAGCAGAAGACAGGTTGCAGTGTATTGAGAATGGAAGGAGAGGTGGTTAAATAGAGCAGGACAATGTAGTTTATAATTTCAAGAAGCCAGACATTGAAAAAAGTAAGAGTTATAGGGTGGTAACAGAAGAGGGGTATGTTGTTTCAGTTTTCTTTTATCCCAAATGACTCCAAACTTAGTGGTTTAAAAAGTGAAAATTTAATTATATCTCATGATTTTGTTGGCTGAGCAATTCCTCTCTTCCACATGGCATTGTCTGGGAGTCACTCAGTGTTACTCAGCAGGTCACTGATCTGGTCTGGATGGTCTAAGATGGCTTTATTTACATACTGACACCTTGGAAGGAATAGCTTGGGAGAATGGTACAAGTTGGTCCCTTTTCCTTCTCCATATTGCCTCAGGACCTCTCTACACTATCTTTCCAGGAAGATAGTCAGACATCTTACATGGCAGTTCAGGGCTCCTAAAGTATAAAACATAAATTGACAATTCTCTTAAAGACTAGGCCTGGAACTGGCATTCTGTTACCTCAGCCATATATTCGTGGTCAAAGCAGTTCCAGACAAGCCCAGATTTGTGCCCCATCTCATTGGGAGGAGTGTTGAGGAATTGTGCCCATCTTAAATCTGTCATAATTGTATTTAGAGAGTGGCTTTCCCCCGTCCAAGAAATAGTTGTTCCTTCATTTATAATCATTTAAAATTTGCCGTTTTCTCAGGATAAAGGAGAGTGCCCAGTGGATGAAAGCATTCTTAGTCCATAGAAGTGCTGCTTATTTTTAAATAGGTATGGGGAGTGGGTGAATTTCTGCACTGATAATATATTTTCTTAGGAATAATGGATAAGACATTTTAGGGAAGATTTCTAGGTCTCTCAGAAACTGCTGGCATTATCTCTTATACTTCTTAGTTCTTACTAAGGAACTGACATCACATACATATAGAAAAACATAAGAGAGATAACTAATTCTGTTAATAAAAATGTCTATTTTAATCTTCCTTACAGAAGAATACCAAAAAAAATATGTAGACACTACCCCCTTATAGAAAATAGAATTTCTTTTTCAGTGTGAACTGGACTTAGTCACTTAGTTCCAAATAATGGGGTATGGAACAGGAAAAATAATAATTTTATAACTAGCAAAGACTACCTTAACTAAATAGTCAAGGTTAACAGCACCAGTAATAACTCATATTGGTATCCTTCTATTGATATTTTTCCTCAAAACTCACAAACCAAATTCAGTCATGAGAAAACATCATATAAAAACAAATTAACTTCATCTATTATAAGCCCCAATTCTACAATATATTTGACCAGTATTTCTCAAAACTGTCAAGGTCATCAAAAACAATGAAAAACAGAAACTGTCACGGTTCAGAGGAATCATAATGACTAAATGGGATCCAGAGGGAGAAAAAGAACATTAGTGTAAAAAGTAAGGACATCTAAACAAGGTCTATAGTTTAGTTAATAGTAACAATTTTATTTTTATTTATTTCTTTATTTATTTTGAGACAGAGTCTCGCTTTGTTGCCCAAGCTAGAGTGAGTGCTGTGGCGTCAGCCTAGCTCACAGCAACCTCAAACTCCTGGGCTCAAGCAATCCTACTGCCTCAGCCTCCTGAGTAGCTGGGACTACAGGCATGCACCACCATGCCCGGCTAATTTTTTCTATATATATTAGTTGGCCAATTAATTTATTTCTATTTATAGTAGAGACGGGGGTCTCACTCTTGCTCAGGCTGGTTTTGAACTCCTGACCTTGAGCAATCCGCACACCTCGGCCTCCCAGAGTGCTAGGATTACAGGCGTGAGTCACTGTGCCCACCCTATAGTAACAATTTTAATTTCTTGGTTTTGACAAGTATACCATGGTTTTATAAGTTGTTAATAATAGGGGAAATTGACTGAACTATATATGGGCACTCTCTTTGCAACTTTTCTGTAAACCTAGAATTATCCCCAAACAAAATGTTTATTTAAAAAAATAGTCAGTTTCTGTATGTCTCTCCAGGCTTCCTTTTCTGGCTCTGGAAACATTTTCTGAAGTCAAGTTCCAGGGCTCAGACCTTGGGAAATGGAGTCTGTGTTTTTTAAAGGACAGTGGAGCCTGGCATCGCTTGGAGGGGAGCAATGACTAGCTTTGCAGAGGTCCTGCTTACCTCAGTGACAACTCTCATCAGTTACTCCACTCTGCATGTCTGTCTTCTGGTCCTCTTCTCTCTCTGCTCTGTCCTGGAACTCCATGTATGAGGGGTTAAAATTGTTCTGGATTAAAGGAGAAGAGGAGGCAAGAATGACCCAACCTCCATCTCCAGCGTGGACTGCTAAAATGGTGGGCAGAGGAGGAGCCAGAGGAGATGGTGTGCAGAGACCACACAGTCACTCGTGCCCCTCAGACCCCACAGGCATTTGGTTTAATTATCTGTGATTGATCTGGTTTTCATCATAGGTGCCTATCTTGTGTACTGGGTAGTAAGGAGGAAAAAACACTAATTTGTGTCTAATATGCTAAGGGTTGTCTGATGCAAACATTTCAATGGTGCTTTCTATACATGTATTCAGTCCTTTTCTGTGAAAATCTGTTCCTCAGGATTACACTGCACTCCCCTACTCCTTTCCTAGATGGGAAAGGGGTATGGCTTATGATTCTCTATAGTGATGTGAGAAGGGGACCCCCTTCTGGACGGTAAGGGAAAATTCCTGCATTTTGGCCCCAAAAGCAAATTTAGCTGGAGGCAATAATTTACATACTTCTTATTAGTTCTGAGATTACATGGAAGCCAAGGTAAACCATTACTTGGATAACACCTTCTTTCTCACTCTCATTTATTGTGGTTAATTCTTGAGCCAAGAGAACAAAAGGAAATGACTGCAAAATAATTAATTTCAGGGCTTAGATAGGAGGCAAGACAAGAGAAATTACTCATTTTATTTTAGTGAGGAAATCCAGAACACTAAAAAAATGAATAAATAAGAAAATGGGTAATAGTGACAAGTGCTATGAAGGAATATATTATTGCATAACAAATTACCACAAACTTAATGATTTTAAAACAGCAACCATTTATTAGCTCACAGTTCTATAGGTCAGAAATCTGGTCCATCATGCTTGAAATCAAGATGTCAGCTGTGTTCTCATATGGAGCTTGAGGTTTTCTCTTAAGCTCATCCCTGTTATGGAAAAAATTCAGTTATTTGTGGTTATAGGACTAAAGCCCTCAATTCCTTGGCTGTCAACTAGAGGCTGATCTCAGCTTCTAGAAGCTACTCACATTCCTCATTAGGTGGCCTCTTCCATAGTCAAGCCTGCAATGGTTCCTCAAGTCCTTCTCTTGCTTCAAGTCTCTGACTTCCCCTACTGCTGCCAGCCAGAGAAAACTCTGTTTTCAAAGGACTGACTTAATGAGGCCCACCCAGAAGAATATCCATATTTTAAGGTGAACTCACTTGGGACTTTAATTACATTTGTAAAATCCCTTCACAGGGAATAACCAGAAGACATAAATCCAGAGGGACCATCTTTAGAATTCTGCCTACCACAGAAAGTAATTGAGTGATAGGATAGATAATAACTATCAAAGGGACAGGGCAGATTTGCTTATGCTACAGAAACAAACCCACAAAGCTCAGTGCTATAAAAGATAGGCTTATTTTAGGGGTGAGGATTGTGTGGCTGTAAGGCCACATGTGACCTTCTAAATCTTTAAGTGTGGCCTTTTGACTAAATCCAAATTTTACAGAACAAATCATTTTATTTTCATTATTACATGTTTGTTTGACTTCTATATTTTTATTTTAATTTCAAAATGAACATATTTAAAATACCAAAGAATAAAATAAGTTTCAATGAAATAATCCTCCCAGATTGACCAGCACAATTAGAACATTAGTAAGCCATAAGGGCTAAATTGACAGCTGCTATGCTCATGATTTAGTTCTAACTTCGCCCACCTGACTGGCACCACTGCCATAGGAGGCTGGTTGGCATGAGTTTATGGGGGTCGAGTACATCAGTCTGTTATCAGCTTTTGACAATGGTGCACTGTGTTTCTGTTTGAAGTGGAATTTGTGAATAGTTGCCTAGCTCAACAGTATTATTTAATTCTGTCTGTGTAACAGCCCATCATGTCAAAGAATAAGAGAACACTAAGGAAGAAAATAGATTTTTTAATGAGGATTGGGAATTGCAATATTATCTTGTTTCTGCTAAAGATAAGATGATTTGCTTGCTTTGTGATACTGCAATATTAACATTAAAGACATTCAATGCTCATAAGCATTATGAAACTCATGAGGCCACAGATATTTAAAATTAGAGGTAGAGGAATGAAAGGTTGTATTGCAAAAATTAAAAGATGAAAAGCAAAAGCAACAACCATTCTTTCAAACAGCAATAAGCCCTGCCATTAGAAAGTTCATCTAATATCTTTGACTTCAGGGAATGTAATTATCTGAGAGCACTAGCTGCTGTATTCTGAAATACATTTCCACATTTTTTTTGACAAGGTCATGATTGCCTCTGGCTGACCTCAGTCCATGATTGAGTGTGGTAGAAATACTAAAGCAGGACTGTTCCTAGGAGGCAGAGAACTCTTCTGATGTCTAACTGAGAAAAGACTCATCTGAGTACTTTACTCAATGTTCCATTAATCCTGAAGTTTTCTAGTCTTGCTGGTGGGAACAGGCACAATTCCCAGCACTGTGCAAACTCTAGACACATTTCCCTCTAATACTTTTAGATGGTTGTTTCCCTGCCCTCAGGGAGATTCTAACATATGCTTGTGCTAAACAGTACTCTGGTGAATACTTGAGAGGTCCCTCTGAAGATCTCTGAGGTTCTCTTTCCCTGTCGCTTTCTTCCCAGTACCCCCTACTCTAATTGCCTTGAACTCCCCAGACACTCAGCACTGTCTTCTCAAATAAAGGAGTCCACTGGACTCCACCTGGATTCCTCCTCTGTATGCCATAGCTTGAAAATGCTCTCACAGCAGTAATCTGGGGCAATCATTAATTTCATCTCCTTTGTTTCTTCTCTCTCAGTGATTACTGTCCTCATTGCATGATGTCCAATGACTTTATCAAACATTGCTTTAGATATTTTGCCTTTTTGTTGTTGTTTCAGGGTGATATTAAATCCAATTACTCCATTTCATTTAGAAACAGAAGTTGATGGATAAAGACCTTGCAAATTTTATATAGAACTGCTGCACAATCTAGGATGCTTCCACTCAGCCTTATTCCTTCTTTCCCTATATCCTTCACTCATGTTCAGAACTGCATTGCAATCTGATGGCTCCCCACACTTCCTCTAGATTCCCATTTACTCTTACAGTTGTTTCTCTTAATAAATTTCTTGCACTTTGAATCCTGTTTTGGCATCTGCTCCTGTGAGGTTCTGGATTAATATGAATAGCATGTATGAATTACTCTAAGCTCAAAACAACACAGGGGACCTGATGTTATTTGTGATCCTAACACCTTCTCTACAAGAGCCAAGCTTTATTTACTGGGTGTGCACTGAAGATTTCATGGTAGACTTAAGAGTTTTAAATGTATACTTTTCCATGCATAGAATTAGCCTATTTTATTCAATCAAGCCATAAGAGATACATATTTAAATTATTTCCAGTTTTCCACCTTTGCAAATACATCTAGGGTAAATATATTTGTTCAAAAATATTTGTGTATTTGTACATTTGATTAGAAATTATTTTAGAAGGAAAATATCTGTTTTCCACAGGTTTTACACTTAAATTTTTATATATATCCTAGCCCACCTTCTAGTTTCAGCAGTAGTACATGAAAATAACTGTTGTCCTTCATCCTCTCCAACTTTGTTTATTTGTCTGCTTACATATCTTTAGTATCCTTTCCAGGGGTTAGCATTAAAAACGGAGTAAAGTAGGTCTTCACCTTCACATATAAGAATCTTGTTCTATGGAAATAATTTTCCCCTTGTTAAAGAATGGAACTGTCTGAAGTGAAAGAAAGCTGGGATAAAGGAGTTGGTACCATTTCTATGCTTTTTGTTTACACATCCAAGGAATACACTTCATTTCATCCTCAGGTGTGTTGTGCTCAGAGGAGGTGAAATAATACGGTGTAAAGGTATGGAGCTAGTCCTCATAGTTTATTCTGTAGTTGATTGTACCAACAGTGAGATCTCGGCCTTTAAGTGGACATTGTAGGAACTGGGATAGCCCTGAGTGAGTTTAGGGAATCTGTTGAGAAGTCAAAGGGGAGGAATGGGGTTTTTTAAAATGCTGGCAGCATCTATAGGAGTCAGCAGAGAACTGATTCTTGTCTCCTTGGTGACAAATAGGGACCAGGAAATGAACCCCTTGACATAGCTAGCATAACTCAGTTGGGATACATTCTTGATGCAGTAGAAAGCATGACTAAATTGGTTTGATATATGATTAAAAATTTCTCATGTGACAAAAAGTCCATAAGTAGGGTGATTCCAGGCATGATTAATTTAGTAGCTCAATGATTTTATAGAGTGACAAACTCTTTCCATATTCCTGTGCTTCTGCCCTTACTGGAGAGATTTGTCTTTAGCCTGGATCCTTTTGTGGTACCAAAATTATGGCCTCAGTTCCAGTAACCATATCCAGATACTATAATTTTCAATGGAAATCAAGGGCCTGTCCCTTGCTATGTGTATTCTATTATTAGCAAGGAAGCCGTTCCTTGAAACACCCAACTCTCGGATTGCATTTCCACTTAGCTCATTCTAAACCTGAAAAAAAAAATGCTGATCCATTTGTGGAATTTATAATGAATCTACATCATGTTCAATCTTGTAAAAATATAAAATTTATCAACTGTGTTCTTCCATTCAGATTTAACCTTTATTGGATGAATGGGAATTTGATATATGCTTTCATATGATTATTACACTGGATATGTAAAACAGTGTTCTAGAAGCTGTGTTAGATATTGGGATTCAAAGGAGGAATAGACACACATTATTCTTGCCCTCAAGGAGCTCCTACTCTGTTAGGAAAGATTTGATAAAACAAACACTGACAAGGAGTTGTGATAAGTGCTTTCTATCAGAGAGAAGGTAATTGTGTGGACTCTTGTCTGCACAGAGCAAGGAATACCGTAATTTCAGGGGGACAGACAAAGCCTCCTAGAAAATGATAAGTGCAGCCTTAGGGCTGAAGGTAAGTAGCAACTAGTCAGATGAAGGGGAAGGAAAGCATCCCAGACATAGGAAAAAGCATGGGTGAGATTGTGAAAATCAGAGAAAGCACAGGCCATTTGATGAACAGAAAGAAGTTCAGACTGGAAAGCACATAGTGTTTAGGATGGTATTTCACAATACTGTCTGAAACATGGTGGCCCTCATTGAATGTTTATTGAATTAATTAACCCTTTAATGGCCTTGATTAGAAGAACACTCCCTCAATTCTTGGGTCAGTACTGAGGGAATATCTATGTAGGCACCAAATATATAACTTCTGTGTATCAAGTGCTGGACAAACTCTTATATTGAGCTGTGAGTTGTTGCAAGAAGTAGAACTTTGACTTTCCTTTGTTATCACACATAGCAAAGAGCACAGTTATAACCATATTACGCAACTCAATCACTTCCAGGGAAACTTTAGGATTACTGACAAATCTATTACCAATTGAAGGGTTATTTAATTAATTTATTTACTTATATTGATTTTCATAACAGTTTTATTGAAGTACAATTCACATACCAATTAACTCATTTAAAATGAATAATTCAATCATTTTTAGCATATTAATAAAATTGTGCAACTATCCCACAAATCAGTATGAGAATGGTCTCATTAAACCAAAAAGAAACCCCATACTCATACCTGTTAGCAGTCACTCCCCACCCTCCAGCCCCAAGCCCTCAGCAAACACCACTCTACATTCTGTCTCTATGGATTTACCTATTATGGATATTTCACATAAATGGAATCATGCAATATGTTATCCTTAGTGACTTCTTTTTCTCAGTAAAATGTTTTAAAGTTTCATCCATGTTGTAGCATATATCAGTACCTGATTTATTTTTATTGATGAATAAAATTCCACTGAATGGATATATGGCATTTTATTTATCCATTTATCAGTTGATGGACATTTGGGTTGTTTTTTTCCTTTTAGCTATTGTGAGTAATGCTGCTATAAACACATTTGTGCACAAGTTTCTGCATGGACATTACTTGCTTTATTTTTCTTGGATATATACCTAGGAGTGAGATTTCTGGGTTATTTGGTGTCTCTAGATTTAATTGTTTGAGGAATTGTCAAAGTGTTTTCCAAAGCAGCTGCACCATTTTACATCCCCTTTGGGAGATCTTTGGAGCTCTCCGTTATTGTAAACCATCTCTACTCCTGGACACAATGTCTAGCTACTACTCCAGGTGCTGATCAGTGAGCAGTAGCCTCTGATATTTTTGGTTTGCCTCACCTGACATGGAATCTCTGCCCTACAAATGAGCTAGTATAAGGGTGATAGGGTTCATGTATTCCAGGAATGTCATATTTGGGGTAGTGCTTCTGCCTTATGAGTGAGGCTGGGTAGGAGGAAGAAAGCCCCCAAACTCATGGCCACACTTATCAGAAATATAGCCTATTCAATTTGGAATTAGAAAGGATGAGCTGTAAAGGTAGTCTGCCCCTGCCAGTAGGATAGCATATTGCTTAATTAGAATCTGAAGGGAGAGAGAGCCCTGATTTCTTGGCCTCCTGCCTGTAGTGCAGCTTCTGTCAAGCTGAGCTGGGGAGGAGAAAAGGTAGGAGTGGGTCTTGGCTCAAGTGCCCAGACTCTTGCTGTTCTTATCAAAGTTTAGTGCATTTTCTTAAATAAATCTCTCTTAATTTGCATTATGCTTTTAAGACAATTTACAGAGACTTTACATTTTTTAAATACTTTTCATCAGTTATGTTTTATTTTTGCTGGCAACAGATCTATGCAGCTCTTCACACTGCCACACTGGAAGTGAAACTTCTATTTATATCAATTATTAAATGAGTCTTTTATTTTGGATTCATTTTAGATTTACGAAAACATTATAGTGATAATACAGAGAGTTCCTGTATATCCTTCACCCAGTTTTCCATATGTTAACATTTTACATAACAATGATACATTTGTCAATATTAAGAAATTAACATTGGTATGTAATTTAGCTAAATTCCAGACTTTATCCACATTTCATCAGTTTTCCCACGTATGTCCTTTTTCTGTTCCAGGATCCAATCCATGATCCCATATTATATTTAGTCTTTAGTTCTTCTCTGTTCTGTAACGTTTCCTCAGTCTTTCAAAGGATAGTATATTATATTTAGTTGTCTCCTTAGTCTTTTAGAATCAGACATTTCTCCAAGGAGTCCCAATTCCTTTTATTACATAATGGTATAAGTAAAGTAAGATTCATGCTGCTGAGTATGTTCATTAATGCTAACAATACAAAATTCCAAAGATACAGAATAATAATTGGAAAACTACTGGATGTTGGGCAAAGAAAGTCACTTCAATATGGCTTTCACTATATGCTTTATTGTCGACACTTCTTTATTCCTTATACAATTTATCCTTGGAGTAGATGGCTATTTTTCTGCATGAACAAACAAACAAGCAGTTTTTGGTGACCTCGCCTGTTCTTTCTTCCCCATCCACCATTTTCCTTTTTTTTTTTTTTCAGTTTGGCATCTTTTGGCCACAGACCTTTTTTTTGTTACTTTCAGTAATTTGAGAACCTCAAAGTTTAATTTCCTTTCCAGCCCTAAAAATTAGGAGGCACTTCAAGCTGAAACTACACCTCCATGGATCTGTAGAGTTACCCCAACTTTGAATTTTCATTCCTCATTGATTCCAACTAAAGAAATGTCCCCAAAAGTTACATTGACCTACCAACCTTTCTTTCTTTTTTTTTATTTCAGCATATTAAGAGGGAACAAACGTTAAGGTTATGTACATTGCCCTTGCCTCCCCTAGCCCCTCAAGTCAGAGCTTCAAGCGTGTCCATCCCCCAGAAGGTGCACATCACACTCACTATGTATGTAAATACCCATCCCCTCCTCCCCCCTCCCACCTGCCCAACACCCAATAAAAGTTTTTTTTTTTAATATTTTGGTTACATTTTATACCTTTAACTCTCTCTAGCAAGAGTTAGAAGTATGCCCTTCCCCTCCACAATGCTCACCACATCCTTCAGATGTGGGACTACACCCACAACCACTGACCCTGGTGAACACCACCCCCTTTGAGCACCATAATGTTAATCAGTCAGTACCAATTTGATGGCAAGTACATGTGGAGTCTATTATTCTGATCTTGTGTCACCTCACTTTGGATACTGGGCTTAAGCTTAATCCAGGATAATATAAGCAGTGCTAGATCAATGTCAGTTCTTATAATTGAGTAATATTCCATTGTAAATGTTTACCAAATTTTAATAATCCACTCATGAATTGACGGAAAATTGGGTTGTTTCCACATCCTTGCAATAGTGAATTGTGCTGCCATAAACATTCGGGTTCAGATGTCTTTATAATAGAATGTCTTATGCTCTTTTGGGTAGATGCCTAACAATGCTATTGCTGGGATGAATGGTATTTCTATTTTTAGCTCTTTGAGGTGTCTCCAAATTCTTTTCCACAAAGGTTGCACTAATTTGCAGTCCTACCAGCAGTGTAAGAGTGTTCCTGTACTCCACATCCTCACCAGCATTTGTTGTTTTGGGATTTTCTGACAGAGGCAAATCTCACTGGGATTAGGTTATAATCTCATTGTGGTTTTGATTCGCATTTCTCTAATGATTAGAGATGTTGAGCATTTTTTATATGTCTGCTGGCCATTATTCTGTCTTCTTTGGAAAAGTTTCTGTTCATTTCCGTTGCCCATTTATTAATGGGGTTGTTTGATTTTTTCTTGTTAATTCTTTGAGTTCTAGATAGATTCTTGTTATCAGACCTTTATGAGAAGTGTAGAGAATAAATATTTTCTCCCATTCTGTGGGTTGTCTATTTGCTCTAATGATTGTTTCCTTGGCTGTGCAGAAACATTTTAATTTGATCAGATCCCATTTGTTTATTTTTGTTGCTGTGGTGATTGCTTTGGGGGTCTTCTTCAAGAATTCTTTGCTTAGGCCAATGTCTAAAAGGGTTTTCCCAACATCTTCTTCTAGGATTCTTAAGGTTTCATGTCTTAGGTTTAAGTCTGTTATCCATCTTGAGGGGATTTTTGTGAGAGGTGAGAGGTAGGGATCCTGATTCATTCTTCTACATGTAGCTATCCAGTTTTCCCAGTACCATTTATTGAAGAGAGATTCTTTTCAACATTGTATATTTTTGTCTGCTTTATCAAAGATTAGGTTACCATATGCACATGGTTTCATCTCTGGAATCTCAGTCCTATTCCTAATATTGATGCTTCTGTTCTTGTGCCAAAACCAGGCTGATTTAATTATTATTGCTTTATACTACAGCTTGAAGTCAGGAAGACTGATACCTCCCAGTTTGTTCTTTTTACTTAAGATTGCTTTCGCTATATGAGGTTTTTTCTGGTTCCATACAAAGTGAAGAATTATTTTTTCTAGATCTCTAAAGAGTGACGATGGTACTTTGATTGGGATTGCATTAATTCTGTAGATGACTTTAGGTAATATTGACATTTTGACAATATTGATTCTACCAATCCGTGAACAAGGTAGATTTTTCCATCTGTTTACATCTTTTACAATTTCTTTTTTTAGTGTAGTCCTCCTTGTATAAATTTATAGTGTAGTTTTTAGTATAAATTTTTAGTATAGTTCTCCTTGTAAATTTCATTAAATATATTCCTAGATATTCAATTTTCTTTTTGGCTATAGTAAAAGGTATTGCATTTTTAATTTGTGTTTCAGCTTCATGGTTCTTGGCATATATGAATTCCTCTGATTTGTATATTCCTCTGATTTGTATATTGATTTTGTAATCTGAAACTTTACTGAATTCATTTATCAAATCTAGGATTCTCTTGGACAAATCCCTGGGGTTTTCTAAGTATAATATCATATCATTGGCAAAGAGCAAGGGTTTGATCTCATCTGCACCCAATTGTATTCCTTTAATATCCCTCTCTTGCCTGATTGCTGTAGCTAGGACTTTGAGCACTATCTTGAATAGAAGAGGAGCTAGTGGGCATCCTTGTCTAGTTCCAGTTTGAAGTGGTAATTGTTTCAATTGTTCTCCATTCAGTATGATATTGGCCATGGGTTTGTCATAAATGGATTTGATAATTTTAATGTATGAGACTCCTATGCCTATTTTGTTGAGAGTTTTTATCATAAAGGTGTGCTGGACGTTGTCAAATGCTTTTTCCACATCTATTGACAGAATAATATGGTCTTTGTTCTTGTTTCTATTTATGAGGCAAATTGCATTTATGGGCTTGCGTACGTTGAACCAGCCTTGCATCCCTCGAATAAAGCCCAACCTGTCATGCTGAATTATTTTTTTGATGTGCTGCTGAATTCTGTTTGCTAACATTTTGTTGAGGATTTTTGCATCTATATTTATGAGGGATATTGGTCTGTAATTTTCTATTTTTGGCTGCGGCCTTTCTTGGCTTAGGTATCAAAATGATATTGGCTTTGTAGAATGAGTTAGGAAGGATACCAATCTTCTCAATATTGTGGAATAATTTCTGTAGTATAGGTATGAGTTCATCTTGTATGTTTGGTAAAACTATGAAGTGTAGCCATCTGGTCTGGGAGTTTTCCATTTGGGGAGGTTATTAATTATGGCTGCAATTTCTGAGCTTGAGATTGGTCTATTCAGGAATTCTCTTACCTCCTGGGTGAACATAAGGAGGTTGTATGAATCCAGGAATTTGTCCATTTCTTCCTTGTTATGTAGTTTTTGGGCATATAGATTTTAGAGTAGTCAAACATAATGTTTTGTATTTCTGTGGTGTTTGTTGCGACCTGTCTTTTTCATTTCTTATTGAGGTTATTAGAGTCCTTTCCCTTTGAGTTCTTCTCAATCTAGCAAGAGGGCTATCAATTGTATTTATCTTTTCAAAAAACTAGCTTCTGGTTTTGTTGATCTTCTGTGTAATTATCTTGTTCTCCATTTCATTTAGTTCTGCTTTGATCTTAGTTATTTCTTTTCTTCTACTAGGATTGGAATTGGTGTGATCTTCTTTTTCCAATTTGTTGAATCTATTCATTAGGTTGTCAGTATCTAAGCTTTCTTTTTTTTGGATGTGAGCATTTATTGCCATTAGTTTTCCTCTCAGGTATGCTTTTGCTGTATCCCACAGGTTTTGGTAACACATGTCTCCTTTTTCATTTTGTTTGAAGAAACTCTTGATTTCCCTCTGGATTTCCTCCTTGACCCAATAATTCTTCAATAATAGATTGTTTAGTTTCCATGAATTTGAGAAGCATGGAGTGTGTCTATAGGAATTGAACTCTAATTTTATACCACTATGGTCAGAGAAGACACATGGTATAAATTCAATTTTCTTGAAATTTTTGAGATCTGATTTGCGGCATAGTATGTGATCAATTTTGGAGAAGGATCCATGGATGCTGAGAAGAATGTAAATTCAACTTTATTTGGGTGAAATGTTCTGTAGAGATCTGTCAGACCTTTTTGATCAACAGCTTTGTTTAGGCCCATTATTTCTTTGCTTATTTTCTGTTTGGAGGATCTATCCAGTTCATTCAGTGGAGTGCTGAAGTTCCCTGTTACTATGGCAGTATTGTTTAACATGCTATTTAGATCATCCAATGTTAGTTTTATGTAATTGGGTACTCCTGCATTCGGTGCATAAATATTAAGAATTGTTAAATATCCTTGTTGGATCTTTCCTTTCACCATTATAAAGTGGCCATCTTTATCCTTTTTTACTTTTGCTATTTTAAACCTTATGTTTTCTTCAAATAGTATAGCTACCCCTGCTTTCTTTTGACTTCCATTTGCTGGGATGATAGTTTTCCATCCCTCAACCTTCAGTTGGAAGGCATCTTTGTGGGGTAGATGTGTTTCCTGTAGACATCAGATACTAGGCTTGTGGATTTTCATTTACTTTGCCAGTCTATTCCTCTTCAGAGGACAGTTTAAATCATTTACATTTATTGAGAGGACTGAAATTGGAGGAAGATTTCCATTCATATTATTGGGTGAAGTCCTGTTGCTTTGACTTACTCCTTCAGCAATCATGCAGTTCAAGTTCTAGCCTTTAATTCTTTGAAGATTTTACTTTGAGGAGTGTCTATTGCCCTGTTCAGTGTGGAAGGCAGGTCTGAGAACTTTCTGTAGGGCTGGTCTGGTCTTTTCAAATTCCTTCAGTGATTACTTGTCTGAGAAGGACTTTATTTCTCCCTCATAGATAAAACTTAATTTTGCCAGATAATGAATTCTAGGTTGGGCTTTATTATGTTTTAGAAGATTAAGGATAGGCACCCAATCCATCCTGGCTTGTAAGTTTTCAGATGAGAAGTTTGTTTAGTCTAGGAGACTTTCCTTTATAGGTTATTTGTTGCTTTTGTCCGACTGCACGGAGGATTGTTTCTTTCACGTTTACTTGGTCATCCTAATAACAATGTGACAAGGTGATTGGCTTTTCACATTAAGTCTCCCAGGAGTTTTGTGTGCTTCTTGTATTTGGATATCAAGTTTCCTGGCCAGGCCCAGCATATTTTCCTCCAGTATTCCATGAAATAAGTTTTCTAGCCCTTGTGAATGTCCTCTTCCCCTTCTGGAATCATGATCAATCTCAGATTCGGCTTTTTTACATAATCCCACACTGCTTGTAAACTTTGGTATTGTCTCTTGTTTCCGTGCTCCCTTTCTTCCTCTGATTTGTTTAGTGCATAGGCATAATCTTCAAGCTCTGAGATTCTTTCCTCTGCATGATCCATCCTGTTCTTGAGGCTTTCCATTGTATTATGGAGTTCCTTGAATGTTTCCTCCATTGCCAGGATTTCTGTTTGGTTTATCTGTATTATTTTAATTTCTTTGGAGAATTTTTAATTCATTTCCTGAATAATTCTTGTGGGATTATCTCTGTTGAGATTCTATTTTCTCTTCAATTCCATTGAGTTTTCTAACAATCCATTTTCGGAATCCTTCCTGGTTCAGTTTAATCATATCATGTAAGTTGGTGTCAGTTGATGGAGATCGAGTATTTTCTTTTGGAGGTGACTTTTCTCTCTACTCCTTCATGTTTCCTGTGATCTTTCGCTGGTTCTTTCTCATCAGGGTTCTTTATCCAGGACCGGAGGTGCTGGGTCTTGATTATGAGCTAAATTCTGGGATTCCAAAGGAATGATCTTTGGCAGAGCTAGGGATATGTTTCTGGTCCTGTATCATCATAAAGGAGTTTGAGCCTGTTGGGTCATCTTTGACATGTTGTCTTCACTGTCTTTTAACAGAGATTAGTGAGTTTCTGTCCCTTGCTTAGACTCTCAGTAGTTGGATCACTCTTGTGTGCGTGACTCCACTAACAGTTACTAGTATGAGGTGGGAGACACTGTGATGAGCTATGAGGTTACTCTTTCTTTTTGTTGCTTCTTGTTTGCATGGAGGTGGGGCGGTTATCAAGTGGCAGGACATTCCCCAAAGACTGAGATACTGTATATCCTATTTGGAGGCTTAGAGCACAATACAAAGGCCTTGGCCTTGGCACCCTTGGCCTTGGCACCAAGACTGTTTCCAACTTAGGGGCTTGTCTTTCACGAATAAAAATATCAACCATAGTCCTTAACAATTACACAAATTGACTCCCCCCACAAGGAGCTGCTCCACAAAAGTGATGAAAGACTCTGAATAACATATTAAATGCTCCTCCCTAGCTACAGATCAAGCAACCTCTGAAGTATTCCCTCCCAGGCTCACTGATACCTGTTGCCCTTATCATCCCACCTAAAGTAGTAACAGGGCTCTAGGAACCGTTGGGAGTGGCAGGACATTCTCCAAAGACTATTCCAATACCTTTGTAATGACCTCTAAACCCCTAATTGTGATAAACAGGAATCTGTCATTGGGGAGTGTCATGCCACTCCCAGGGGATCCTTGAGCCCTGTTACCTATTTAGCTGGGGTGAGATAAGCAACAGGTATTGGAAAGCTTAGCTTCAGAGGTTGCTTGATCTGTAGCTGGGGGGAGCTGCTTAAAAGTTATTCAGAGGTCTTTCGTTGCTTATGTGGGGCAGATCCTAGTGGGAAGTATCTTTTGGTGCAATTGCTAGGGATTCTGGTTGAGATTTTCCTTCCCAGAACACAAGCCCCTAATTTGGCAACTGCCTGGATACCAAGGGCAAGCCCTTGTATTCTGCTTTTATCAGATGATCTAAGCCAACACGCTGTAGCAGAGCATCAACTCTCCTTACTCTGCCCCTTCAAGGACAGGGTTTATCTAGTTGGTATGAAGTAAAAGCCTCAGGGCTGTTGAAGAGGCCCTGCCAAAGCTGCTGAGGAACACAGACCAGAGAGTGACCTCCCTGGCTGCTCTGCTCCTCCACAGGAGTGGTCAGGCCCATCCCTACAGAATACCAGTGGCATTGTCGCAGACAAGGGCCCTCTGCAACCCAGGTGGGTCTTAGCCCTAAAAGCAGCCTCCTTCACCACTCTGCACTTCCAAGACAGGGGACTGATCCTTTGGCTGGAGGCCCTGTCTACCAAGTCACATCAAGGAGATTACCGTGGCTCTCAGCTTGGATAGCAGTCTAGAGAAGGTGTTCCTAAACCCTTTCAGGGGAGGGATCTGGCCCTTTGATGAAAAATGGGCCAGAAATGGATAATAAGCAAGAGGAGGTAGCATTCCAGCCTCTGATTTCAGCTTGAAAAATGGCTTGTTTCACAACTCCACCCAGGGGCAGAGTCTGTAGCTTTGGAGAGAAGCACTCAGCACAAAACACAGGAAAGTGCGGGTGATACTGTTGTCCCAGGTCACAGTTGGAAAATCAGTCTCCTTTCCGACTCCACCCTGCTAGGATGGGGTCTGTTCCTTTCGTGCAAAACACAGGCACCTAGGTGGAATGGGAGACCACCTGACGTCACTGGCAGGCCTGGAGAGCAATCTCTCTCCCTTTTCCACCCTATCACAAGCAAAACTTGAGCCACCCAAGACTACCAGACAACTCAATCAAGAGAGCGATCTCTCTTACTTTTCTGCCCCTTCAAATTGCTTTCCACTCCTGTCTCCTCTCTGAACCACCTGACGACCTGTGTTACCTCTTTGCACTGACTTCAGGCGCTTCCCTGTCTGTGTGGGTGTGGGGGTTGGTGAAGGAGAAGATGTTCTCCTGTGGGACATATCACACATTCCTGGCTGGCTGTCCAAAGAGTGCAGCTGACTTGCACTCCAAACCCACAACTCACACTCTCGGAATTTTGCGGCAAATCCACGGAGTCGCTTTCCTCCTTTTCCCAACACTTGACTCTCGTTGCTTCCCTGCAATTTCTCAAAGCCAATCCTGTGGGAGTACTATCCACTTGCATGATTTAGACCACTTTGTTAACCTCCCACTCTGAGAGCAGAGAACCAGGAGGTCATCCCTAATCAGCCATTTTTGACAATCTATCCTTTTTTTTTTTTTAATATAAGGACTATTTTCCAAACTTTGTCCACTGGTGGTCACAGGCCTGGCCAACTTCGGTTGTCTCTGGCAGACAGTGGGCAGCGTGCCACCCTCTCACCGCTAGGCTCCCAACCTTTCTTCTTTGAGTTGCAAAATCTGGACCTATTAATTTCAACCCTAGCTCTGGTAGTATCTACCTGAACCCTCTACCAGTGGGGTTGCTCGAACAGTGATACAGAGACTAGAAGACTCAGCAAGAGAGGCAGTGGGAAAGGTCAGTGTTCCCTCAGAGGAAAAAGCTTTCATTGGCATATAACATGGAAAAACCTCAATCATATGGCACCCAATTCCATTGAAAGGAAAAGAAGAATAGCTTCATTATATGATAAATATCAGAATATATGAAAATGTAATTTATTACCGCTAGATCCATGTAGGGGATTATTTCTTGGAACCCTAGAGGTCAGAACTCATGGACTTGGAAAATGCTAGTACAGGGCCTTAGTAAATGGATTCACAGCCATAGTACATTACAGACCCACTGTCTACCAGAGGGGTTGCCCCAAGTATAAAGGAGATAAGAGACAGCAAAAGAGGCAGAAGGACAGCACACATTTTCAGAGGCTCCTGAAATAATGGCAGAAATAAATCTAAGACTCTCACCTTCATGAGATAAGATAAAAATTGATTCATATGTGTGAATATTGATTTTTCCAGTTCCTTGGGTGGAACTTTTAGGAACCAAACAATTAGGAATAGTCAGTAGGGGAATTAAGATCCAGTGTTTTGACATTAACCTGAATACAAAAGGACCAATGAATAAGTCAGCTCTGAATAAATACTTGTTGGATGAATACAACACTGCCCTCAGGGTGCTTTAGTTGTTCAATACATGGTTGGAGATGACACCAGGCTTACATCGGCACAACCAAAGACGTGAACCCAGTGATCAGTACCTTAGAGTAAGTCTAGGTTAGCTCTTTCACACTCAAAAAGAGACTGTTCTCTGTCTTCCTCCTGCTTCTTTGACCACAGCTTCTGTGTCTGTGTTTCTCACAGTGTCCTTCCAGTGTGTCCTTCCTTTGCACGTCCTCTGCTACTCTGTTTCACTGTTTGTCTGCCCCACTTGATTGTGAGGTCCCAGATGCCAAGGACTGTGATGTATTCCTTTCATTTTTTACTTCCAGGATATTCCCTGAAACATAGCAGGCATCCCTGTAAGTCTACTGAGTTAACTTCCTTACTTTTTGTAAAGACCTTGACAGAAAGAACACACCCTTAATTCTGTAAATAGTAATGTAGATTTTATCTATGTAGGCACCAAATATAAGGCTTTTGGTATCTAGTACTAGACAGATTCTTGATAAAATTATTGCAAACAACCACTTCATGGCACTGACAGACAATAACTTGAGAAGTGTTTCCTTATATAAAACTGCTACTGTATCTGGTAAGAAGGCTACTATTCAGCTCAGATGGTGAACATCTTTAGCTTTTCTGTGTGAAAATAGTAGACTCAGTATGGGGATGTCAGCAGGCCAGGTAGAAGTTTTACAGGGAGAGATTGGAAGTGAAGAGTCAAAAAAGGGCTGAGATATTAAACTTTCTACACCTTCAGTCTGACTGCTAAACTATGAATGCAGGAGGACACCCTAGTGAACCAGGAAAAATTGAAAGTCTGGGAAGATTTATGAAGTTATTGCACCTTTGAATGCATTCCTCAAGCCTCACACAGC
This sequence comes from Microcebus murinus, assembly GCF_040939455.1. Taxonomy (NCBI): domain Eukaryota; kingdom Metazoa; phylum Chordata; class Mammalia; order Primates; family Cheirogaleidae; genus Microcebus; species Microcebus murinus. The sequence continues at coordinate 218,699 of NW_027438967.1, read as the reverse complement.
TTGGGTGGCAGAGAGAGGTGGCCTTACTGGCTTGAGTAGGGTTGTCAGATTTAGTAAATGAAACACAGGATGATGAATTAAGTTTGAATTTCAGATATACTAAAATTCCTTGTTTATCTGAAATCCAAATTTGATTAGGCTTCTTGTACTTTATTTCACAATCCTAAGCTTGAGGTGTCTAAAGATAAACTCTCCCCAAATCATTGGCTGACTAAAAACTATAGAGATAAAGGGGAGACCCCAGGGTTCCAGACTGAAAAAAAGACTGAGCAGAAACATAATTGCCTACACACCACAGGGAAGACAGGTTTAGCAGTCTGAGGCCACAACAATTATCAACTGAGACAAAACAAAAATGCAAACAACATTCAGAAAACCAAAGCTGAATCGGTCGCTACAGCATACTATCTATAAGGTACATTATTCAATCAAAATATACTAGGCATGAAAAAAAACCCAAAAAAGTACAAACCATTCTCAAGAACAGAGTCACTAGAATATGAGTCTTTGTAACACTAGATGTTGAATTTAGCACATAAAGACACTTCAATGCAACAATTGTAAACATACCCAAATAATTTAAGAAATAAATCTTCAATAAATTAAAGGAAAATATGCTAGAATGTGCTACGAAATGTGTCAAATAGGAAACCTCCACAAAGAAATAAAAACTATAATAGAAAAACTGTATACAAAACTATAAAAACTATAATAGAAAAACAAATCATAATCATGAAGCAGAACAGTGTAATAATTGAAATAAAAAGTCACTAGATGGGCTGAGGAGCATAACTGATATAGCAAAAGAAATAATCATGAAACTTAAATATAGGTCAATAGAAATTATGCAATCTCAAGAATCAACAAAAAACAGTAAACAAAAATTAACAGAATGCTATAGTAAAATAGTAAGAGTACCACAGAGAACTGTGGGAAAAATATCAAGAATCCCAACATATAAGTAATTGTAATATAGTAATAAGAGAAACAGAAGGGGTGAGGAAATTTTTGAAAAAAATAATGGCCAAAAATTTCCCAAATTTGGTAAAGGGGTTAATTTACAGATCAAAGAAGCTAAGCAAACCCCAAGCAGGAGAAACACATAGAGAAGCAGAACTTGACACTTTGTGGTCAGATGGCTGAAAACCAAAGTAAAAAATAAAATTTGAAAGTAGCAATGATAGAACAAGACATCTGAAAAACAGAAAATTTAAAAGCCTTATGAAGGAACCAAGTCTGGAATGATCAAGGAAGGAACAAAGACCAGCGTGACTAGATTATACTGAGTGAGTGATGTTGAACGTGAGGCTGGAGAGGTAGGTAGAAACCACATACTATAGAGTTTTGTAGGCCATGCTAAGTAGAATGGATTTTTTTTTTAGCTTAGTAGACATTTATTCCTTTCGTTAAACAACGTCTACACAAAATCCAAATTAATTTTTTTTTAGAAAGTAATTTAGGTCTTAGGTCTCAAATTTTATGAGCCTATTAATATTTTCTGGACATCGATTAACTGAACCTTTTGAAACCCCTAGAGAAAAATTGGTTCCGGAAAACCATCAATTGAATTTTGAAATCAAATTACTCTTAAGTCAGAAAACTCAGAATTTGGAAAAAATGGAACTCCTCTTCTGTATTTCCTTTACACTCAAATTTACCCTGGGAAACATTAGCCTAGTCCACTGAACACATGAAACATAAATGTGGCAGGATGCTTAAAGTTAAGGTGAGCCATAATTTATGGCCCAACTTTGTGAAAGACTAAGGATTTTTAGGGTATTTTGATCAGAAACAAACTGCAGATATGTAAGGTTAGATTGGAAACCATGAATTTACATTGACACCAACTATGTATGACTCTTCCCTGTAACCTTATGGATTGGGTTGACCCAAGATAATTTGTTAAGAATGGACTGAGAATGACATATTTTTAAGCAGCCAACTATACTTTTACCCCTCATGTGGCTAGAGGATTTATAATGGTCACAAGTTAGAGTTACAGGTATTTAAAAATCTTGAATAAAGGTGATTTTAATTTTCTCACCTCACATTTGAAATGTATTCACCTAATGGCCACTGGCTTGCCAGCTTACAAACATAAGGTTAATGATTCTTATTTGCCTAACATTCAATTTCCATCAGTTTCAAAATACAGTGTAAATATCACTAGTCTATTATATATAGAATCCAGGACTCTAGATTTCATGGAGCCATGGGATTGAATCAGGAGCACCTTTTATCTCTTATGTTAATTTAAAATGGTACAATGAAGACTGAGGCAATGTTTAGGTTAACCCAGAGGTTTCATTCGTAAGATAAGCCTCTTGCAACAAGTATATCCAGTTCCAAAAAATGGTGGCATTTTAAACTTTTCTTTCAGAGACAAATGGAACACTGGACTAAATCTGAAGACGTGGGCTCTACACGAGCTCATATTTTTCTACGTGACCATGACATAGGGTTAGGATATCCTCCTCCTACCCTAAAAATTTCTAAACAAAACCCAATTAAAAAGCCAGCAGAGAATTGCCATCATCCCAGTAAAGCTGTAGGTTTCACCACATGCACCAAACAAATCTACAGGATAGTTGTAGCACTCCTCTTTTAAAGAATTTATTTTACACCTATTATACCACACAGCATGTTTTAAACACCGACATAAAACTCCCTAATAAGATAAAGCAAAGACAAAAAAAGCTTATCTTATTAGAAACAAGATACACCATCACTTATAGTCTTCAAACATTATTGCACTTTTAACTTCATATTTGACAAAGCATTCATGAAACAATCTGCAGACTAGTTTAACAGACAAATAACACCTTTAAGCAGACATGACCATCCTAAATTGTTTATTAGGTGTGAATTTTACAAACATTACTTATTAGTGGTAACGGTGGAGTTGGAGAGTATTGCGCCTTCTCCAAGCTGCACCGCGAGAACCACCAATAGTGTGGTGGAACTTATGGCCCTTTCCAAGGCCACGGCTCTTGCAGCCTGCAGATGTCAGCCCACGCATCTCCCTGTGCTTGTGGACCGGTTTCGTGATCCACTGGGTATCAGGATTTCTTCTGATAGCTTTATGGAATGGATCAATGAGGATAACCTCAAAAAATTTGTATGTGGAATCTTCACCAACCCAGTAAGAATTCAGGACTCTTAGAGCCCCACAGTGGTGTCCAGCTCACTCCTCAGCAACAGACTGAAGACTTCGAGCAAACTTTAGCTAGTTAACACCATGATGGACAGGCTTGCCATAAGTTGCACCCTTAGGAACTGGGCGTTTGCGGCCACCACGGCACACATGAATCCTATATATGACATAACCTTGCTTGGCCTTGTATCTCAGTCTGCGCGCTTTATCCGGTCGGGTGGGGCGGGGAGCCCTGTGGAGCGCAGAGAGCTGCCGGTATTGCCAGCAGCGGACCCTCAGAAGAAAGTGCATTACATCAGATTGCTTCTTCCTCCACAGCTCCTGGATATACTTGTATGCACCCATATTGGCTTACCTGATGGCTGCCGCCAGACGAAAAGGCAGTAGAATGGATTTTATTCAAAGTAAAGTGGGAAATCTTTGTAGAATTTCAACAAGTCCTGAAATAACTTAACATGCTAAAAATCAGCATGGCTACCTTGTGCACAATAGGTTTTAGAAGGATAAGAGTTGAAGGAGGAAAAATAAGATATAGTAATTAAGGCAAGAAAAGATGGATGAGTGGCATGGGATTTTATAATGGCAGTTGTACTCAGGATATATTTTGAGGATAGAATCGAGAGGACCTGTTGATGGATATTAGTGAAGAACACACAATATGCAACACACCCAACAGTTCTCTTTCAGATATGTTAGGTCATTCAAGCAGGGCAGTCAAGTAAGTTAGACAAGTCTGGCCCTCAGAGGAGGGAATGATGCTCAATATGTAAATTTGGAAGGACTTAGTATAGATATTCCACATTAAGACAAGAGACGCTCTAATGAAATCACTCTTGGAGAAAGAAGAGCAAATGAAGGGGGCCCATTTAAAAGTCCTGGAAAGAAGTGGAGCAAGCAAAGAACACTCAGGATGGCAGGGAGTGTGGTAGGAGAACACAAGTAGTGTACATAATCACAAATCCAAAAATAAAAATATATTTGGAAAAGAAGGGATGGGCAAGTGGATGAAACCCACTTAATGGTTGATTATGATAAGGATAGAAATGTGTCCATTGACTCATGAGGCTGAGGCAAGAGGATGATCTGAGCCCAGGAGTTTCAGGTTACAGTGAGCTAAGATTGTATCACTGCATTCCAGCAACTGAGTGAGACCTGGTCTCTAACAAGAAATAAAATACAATCAACAATGGGAGAGGCTAGGGAACGAGACCTTCCCTTTTGGGACCCTACAGTTGACTAAGGGGAACTCACACTGTGAGCTCCCTACCCGCCAGCCCTCCCAGGTGCTGCTGGCACGGTGTTCCCAGGAGAACAGTGCTGACTCAGAGGCTGAGAGACACAGACACAGCTTGGGATCCCTGTGGGTGAATTGGGACCGGAACTCCTCTTCCTGGTGGGGATACAGTTTGAACTCTGGGAGCCAGAGGTCGGACCTGCAGACCAGATCCCATGCACCGAGGTCTAGCATTGCCCGGGGCACAGAAGGGATATTTGTGAACAGCCTGCTGAGGTGTGTGTGCCTCCAGGGGCAGATCAGCGTCCTAGAGGGCAACCCTCCCACCAAAGGAAGGCAGTGCGCCCAGCCCAGGCAGCGTTTCTGCGCAGGGAACCTCCCCCCCAGCATCAAAGTCCGGGGAGGCCTGGTGGCTTGTGGTCTGGACTGCTGGCAGAGGCCCAGGAGTAGCTGCAGAGTTGGGGAGGGTGGAAAGAAGCAAGGCCCACTACAGACTGCGGGTCTCCGACAGCCCCACCCCCCCCACACAGACTTTCTAGCTGAGCGGGACCATTCAAGCCCCGCCCTGACAGCTTTTCCTGGAAGCATAGAACAGAACTTTGACCCCTGCTAACAGCATTGGTGGTGCCTGAGGGCAGGCTTACCCAACCCAGCTCCGCACAGAACAAAAGCTGATAACAGGACACAATATCAACAGCATAGCCTGTTCCTCCAAGCAAGCGCCACCTACTGACAGGAAGGGCATCCTGTACAGCCTTTTCACGGCACCCACTGACTCATTATACAGGCAGTGGTCGAATCTCACTCACAGACACCACCTAACGGCTCAGAAACTAAATAAGGCGTGTGAATACCCAAACAAAAACCTAAAGGAAAGAAACAACAACTGATAGACATGGGAAGAAATCAGCGAAGGAACTCAGGAAATATGAAGAACCAAACGGAAAACACACCCTCAAAGAGGAGCACCAGCCCCCTAGAAAAAGACACCAACCCAAATCAGGCAACCAAAATGACAGAAGAATAATTTTGTATGTGGATCATAAGAACACTCAACGAGCTGTAACACCAACTCAATAACCAACACAAAGAAACCACAAAAACCCTTCAGGACCAAGAACAAAAGTTCACTAAAGAAATAGACACAATGAAGAAAAGTTTAACTGAACTCCTGGAAATGAAGAATCAATTCAGGGAACTACAAAATGCAGTAGAAATCATCAAGAACAGAGTAGATCAAACAGAAGAAAGAATCTTAGAGATTGAAGATAACATCCTCCAGCTAAATAAAACCGTCACAGAGATAGAGCAGAGAAACAAGAGAAAAGAGCAAAGCCTACAAGAGATGTGGGATTATGTGAAGAAACCTAATGCGAGGGTCATAGGGTTACCAGAAGGGGAAGAAGACAACACTCAAGGGTTGGACAAGCTATTTGAAGATATAATAGAGGAAAATTTCCCAGGCCTTGCTCAAAATCTCGATATACAAGTTCAAGAAGCTCAGAGTACCCCTGGGAGATTCAATGTAAACAGGAGGACGTCACGACATGCAGTCATCAGAGTGACCAAAATATCAACTAAAGAGGCCCTTCTAAGAGCTGTAAACGAAAGAAGCAAGTGACATACAAGGGAAAGCCAATTCGAATAACACCAGACTTCTCTAATGAGACTTTACAAGCAAGGAGAGACTGGGGCCCCATTCTCACTCTTCTGAAACAAATCAATAGCCAGCCTAGAATCTTATGCCCTGCAAAACTAAGTTTCATATATGAAGGAGAAATAAAGACATTCTCAGACAAGCAAAGTCTCAGAGAATTCACAAAGACAAGACCAGCCCTACAAGAAGTACTCAAAACAGTGTTACGCATGGAACACCATAATAAAAACTCACGAATATAAAAGCAACCAAAACCCAAGATTAAAGGTCAGATAATACACTGGCTCAAGAGAGAAATCAAAGCAACAACATCCAACCCAACACAATGAACAGTAATCTACCTTACCTATCAGTTCTCTCAATAAATGTGAATGGCTTAAACTCTCCACTCAAGAGAAATAGGCTAGCTGAATGGATAAGAAAATCCAGGCCAAATATATGCTGTCTTCAGGAAACTCATCTAACCTGCAAGGATGCATATAGACTAAAAGTAAAAGGGTGGAGATCAGTATTCCAGGCAAGTGGAAGCCAAAAGAAGCCTGGTGTGGCAGTCCTAATTTCAGATGATTTAGTTTTTAAACCAACAAAAGTAGTGAAGGACGAAGAGGGTCATTATATAATGGTGAAGGGCACACTTCAACAACAAGAGATAACAATTTTAAATATATATGCACCCAACTTAGGTGCACTCAGTTTCATAAAGCAAACCATACTGGATCTAAGCAAATGGATTAATAGCAACTCCATAATCACCGGAGATTTCAACACCCCACTGACGGCATGAGACAGATCCTCCAAACAGAAAATTAATAAAGAAATAATGGACTTAAACAAAACCTTGGAACAACTGGGTCTGACCGACATCTACAGGACATTCTACCCAAAATCCACTGAATATACGTTCTTCTCATCAGCTCACAGGACATTCTCTAAGATTGACCATATCCTAGGACACAAAGTAAATCTCAAGAAATTTAAAAAAATAGAAATCATACCATGTACCTTCTCAGATCACAGTGGAATAAAAGTAGAAATCAACCCTAATAGAACCTCACATTTCTACACAAAAACGTGGAAATTAAACAACCTCCTACTAAATGCTTACTTCATAAATAAAGAAATCAAGATGGAAATAAAAAAATTCTATACTGCTACACTACTGGTGGGACTGCAAACTAGTTCAACCTCTGTGAAAAGCAATATGGAGATACCTTAAAGCGATACAAGTGAATCTACCATTTGATCCAGCAATCCCATTGCTGGGCATCTACCCAAAAGATACAATGACACTCTACAAAAAAGACACCTTCACTTGATTGTTTATAGCAGCACAATTCATAATTGCAAGGCTGTGGAAACAGCCCAAGTGCCCATCAATCCAAGAATGGATTAATAAAATGTGGTATATGTATACCATGGAGTACTATTCAGCTCTAAGAAACAATGGTGATATAGCACATCTTATATTTTCCCGGTTAGAGCTGGAACCCATACTATTAAGTGAAGTTTCCCAAGAATGGAAAAACAAGCACCACATATACTCACCAGCAAATTGGTATTAACTGAACAGCACCTAAGTGGTCACATAGGTACTACAGTAATAGGATATTGGGCAGGGGGGAGGGGGGTGGGTATATACATATATAATGAGTGAGATGCGCACCATCTGGGGGATGGTCATGCTGGAGGCTCAGACTTGTGGGGGGAGGGGGGAATGGGCATTTATTGAAACCTTAAAATCTGTACCCCCATAATATGCCGAAATAAAAAAAAAGGAAAAAAAACGAAAAAGGTTTTAAAAAAATAAAAAAAAATTGCAAAATATTCTCTGTGGTACTAAATAAATAAATAAATAAATAAATAAATAAATAAATAAATAAATAAATTCACCTACATTAAGAAATGAAAAAAAAAAGAAACAATGGGAGAGGCAAGATGGCAGATGAGAAACACCTCCAGCCAGAGCATCTCTACAATAAGGAGAAATTATAGATGAAAAAGAAAAAAACAAAACAAAACCAGACAACTACAGATAGAATGAGAGTCAGAAGGAAGGGTACCTGAACCTACAGGAGATTCTAGGGGATGAGGTTACAGAGCTGAATTGGAAGGAGAAAGGCATCAGCAGGGATTAAGCCCAGAGAGGCTTGGACACCAGCAAAAAATGTAGGTGGAGCAGTTTAAATTTCCCTCCCTTGCATCTTGGACCACTGGTGGGCTCCGGAGCTGCTGGAGAGACCTGCCAACCCATCAACCCAGAGACTGCTGCCCCAATCCCCCTCTAACATAGACTGATAAGACAATGGGCAGAGGTGCCAGAGGAGGTGGTGTGCAGAGACCACACAGTCACTCGTGCCCCTCAGACCTCACAGGTATTTGGTTCATTTATTCACTCGGACTGATCTGGTCTTCATCATGACTGTCTACCCTTAATAGTACAGGAAAAAACACTGGATTTTTAAAAAAATCTGATGCAATCATGTGTATGGTCCATTTGTATAAATACTCAATCTGGCGAAAATGATCAGTCTCTCAGATTTCCACCCCACCTCCATACTCCTTTCCAAGATAGAGATGGGGTCTCCATCATGGTGGGGACAGGAGGTCTATGACATCTTATGTTGATTGTAGTGTCCTGGATGGTTTTTGGAAGGTGATAACTTTTGTCTCCCAGGTCCTACTTCTGATGGTGACATGCTCCCCCATGTACAAAACTGGTATATATACATTTTTATCTCTCTCATTTTGGTCAGAATCTGATGCTCCTTGGCTGACTCAAACTTAGCTCATCTGTGAAGGCACCTGCAGACTCTTCTGAGTCTGGGTCTCATCCTTTATCCAGCCTTTGTCTAGGGCTATCTACTCCACAGCCTCAACTGCAGGGTCATCTATTCCCTAGGTGGATTGGGCTTGCTTCAAGGTAGAACTCCTGGCTCTTGAATCAGCCACTTTCAACACCCCACCCTTGAGAATGTAGACCTCTGGGGTCTCACCTACAACACAGAAGTAACCAAAATAGCTCCAGAAAGCAAAATATTTCAATTCTAACTATTTCCCTGCCCACTTTTTAGATGATAGCATGCTACAGTAGACATTAAGAATGTGATTATTCAAGTAAAAGGAATGATCACTGCAAAAGCCTACTCCTTGAGAATGTGGAAGGGCATGGGATCCAGGTGAAGAGTGTTAAGGAAAAATTACTCAGGACACTTGTTAAATTAGTGTAAGTCAGACTTTTGTCAGAACCATTGAGATAGTTGTAGGGACCATTGCAATGGGGTTTTGTAGTGTGGGGAGATTGGGATCCACTCCAAATACAAGTAACAGTAGGAATTTATAGTCAAAGAGCAGAATGGTGATCCGTGAATGGAAAATTACTAAGAGGAAACATGAAGAACACACAATATGCAACACACCCAACAGTTCTCTTTCAGATATGTTTGGTCATTGAAGCAGGGAAATCAAGTAAGTTAGACAAGTCTGACCCTCAGAGGAGGGAATTATGCTCAATATGTAAATTTGGAAGGACGTAGTATAAATATTCCACATTAAGGCAAGAGATGCTCTAATGAAATCACTCTGGGAGAGAGAAGAGCAAATGAAGGGGGCCCATTTCAAAGTCCTGGAAAAGAAGAGGAACAAGCAAAGAACAATGAGGATGGGTAGCAGCGTGGTAAGAGAACACTAGTAGTGTACATAATCACAAATCCAAAAATAAAAATATATTTAGAAAAGAAGGGATAGGCAAGTAGATGAAACCTTCTAGAATGGTTGATTAAGATAAGGATAGAAAAGTGTCCATTGGATTAGGGAATGTAAAGATCATTGGTGCCTTTGAGAAAAGAAGTTTCAGGATATTGTTGGGGATAAAATGTTGCTTAAAGTGAATTGAAGGGAAAATCAGGGTTAAATAAGTGTGCATATTTTTGCTGAGACAAAGAAGAAAAGATGGTTTATTAGTTGGAGTGGGGCCATAGATAAAGGGAGGTCTCTATTTTATCAAATATGGCCTGAATTAGGAAAGTTTTCTGAATCTGATCCCACTGAGAGAAAGGAATTGCTGATTTAGGAAAGAATGCTGAAAGTGACAGGGCACTTCTTCCATTATATCCAGAGCACACAGACAATAAGAATATAGCCCCAGGTAGCTGATCTATTTGGTCTTAGGAGTATTTCATCATCCACATATGAAAGCTTCTATTCATTCAGTGAATAACCAAGGGAGATAATCTGAATCGTGAAAGAGGATGTCAGAGATTTTAGGAGTATTGGAGGTCTGATAAGAAAGTGAGAAGTCATTTTCTCAGGACCACAGCTTTAAGGTGAAAAAAGAAGTCAGCAGGTTTTGAGTTTTTCTTACCAAAGTTCAGCTCCTCAGGTAGAGGAAGTGAGCGTGCAGAGTTTCTTCCAGGTTGTTATTCACAGGCAAGTGGAATTTTTATAGAGCTGTGCAAGCAAGGGAAGTGCAAAATCATGTTGCATTGTAATAATGAAGTTTTCTTCAATCTGTAAATTCGTCTTTCGTGCAATATAGGAAGTTTATAGCAAGTAAATACTTTTTTTAACCACTCTCACTCTCCTTTCCTTTTTTGGATTCCAAAGACATGAGTGCTACCCATTTCAGTATTCTCTTACAATTAACTGAGGTTTTGTTCATTATTTTTTCTTTCTCCCTAAACTTTTCAGAATTAATAATCGTTAGTAGTCTATTTTCAAGTTCATAGAATCTTTCACCAGTCATTTCTCTTTGCCATTGAGTCAATTCAGTGAATTTCTATTTCAGTGATTTTATTTTTCAGTTCTAAATTTTCTATTTGGTTCTTCTTATAGTTACTCTTTATTCTTTGTTGACAATTCTATCTTTCCTTTTAAGTGTGTTTATATTTACATCATGAAACACAGATATATGATACCTGTTTAATGACTTTCTATGATAATTCCAACATCAGTGTCATCTTGCTGACATGTGTTCATTGTTCTCTTTGGATGTGGTCATATTTCCATGATTCTTCGTATGTTGAGAAATTTTGGACCCTATTCTGTACATGTTGAATATTATGTTGTATATATGGTGGTGCTTATTAAAATTCCCAGAGAATGTCAATATTTTAATTGCTTGTTTTGGCAGGTAATTATCCCATTTAGACTCATACCCAAAGAAAGTATTGTGTCATCTTCTTTGGGCAGTGATTCAATCTCAGTTAACTTTTCAAAACCTTTGCTATGATGCCTTGGTCTGTCATGAACATAAACCATCCACTAGTTAGGATTAGACCCAGAGCCTTTGCTATGATGATTTGGGTATGATCCACACATAATCATCTCTAGGGTGAGCCTAGGACTTCTGTGACCTCATTCACAGATATAGGGGATCTCATCCTCAAGCTGTATCCTTAAGGATTCCTCTTATACTCTTCACCTACAGGGGCAAATGTTCTAATTCCCCTGACCCAAAAGATATGGTTTATCTTTGGGATTCAATTGCCTATGTCAGTGCTACTTCACGGATCAGTGATAGAGACTTGTTCTTGGGGCAAATCTGACAGAGAAAGGGGTAAGGGAAAACAGGTAACTAAGCCTGTACTGGTGACTTCTCCATGTTTTGATTCTCTACCACAATCCATCTACTTTTGCCTACTGTTCTGATTTCTCAAGTATGTACTTTGCGTATTTTGCCTAGAGTCTGTAGTTGTAATCAATGAGAGAGATAGGCAGTAGTGGTCATACTGCATGGTGGCCAGAAGCAGAACCTCCTCACTGTATTTTATGGAGGATAAAATTCAATAGTATCTTGCATCAAGTTGGTGATATGTATACTTATTCAGATTATAAATTCTACTTGAAGTAATAAAATACTAAAATAGTGGATGTTTTATTCTAAATTGATGTGTCCTAAAACATAAGGAGATTTCAAAGCTCCCTGTGAACATAAAATAAAATAAATAAAACATAAGGAGGGTTGCAGTGAAGGTCAGAACTTATGAATGATAAATGAAACATGGAAAAAACATAGTCACAGTGAAGGACTAAACTAAACCTAAAACCAGGCATAGAGCAGAAGTACTATCATAGCCAGGCATGTTGGACATTCTCCCTGCAGTAGAAATCAGAGGTTCCTTCCCGCAATGGTGAACATAGGCTTATTGTTGCTCTTGTCCTTAGTTGAGATACTTCAGGTGCCAGTCCTTATGCATGGACGCTTCCTTGTGGAATGATATGAATAGTATTCTCTCTTATGCTGGAAAGGAACCAGAGCATGTGCAAATTATGTTAGGGTTTAGATGTATGTCTTTACTTTTTGTAATACATACTAGATTATATTAACTGATTCCCTGTAGAGTCCTCTGAGTGTCGCTTAGCCCAGATTATAGCATTCTTCTGACAGGAAAACTCTGCACACAGTCAGTATCCTTTCTGATATTAATATAATATTGAAAACTGTTTTCTAGTGAATAAAAACGATCATTATTTTTGTTCTAAAACAACTATAAAACATATACGTGAATGTGGACTGGATAACACCCTTATGACCTCATCAGAAAGACTTGGAATTAAAATGTTTATTCAACCATATACTCATCCCTCCATGTGTGAAATTATGACTCCATCCATCTTTCCATACAAAAAATATTATTTGTAGGCCAGGAACTGAACTACAGTCCATATGCCTTTAAAAAGCTTCAGCATCATTCTATAAGGCAGAGCAGGGACCCTCTGAAAGGTCTAATCTCAAAATTCTGGTCCTCTAAATTTCCTCTTTTGAGTATTCTGTGACATAGTTATCTCCAGCTCATCAATAAAAGTTTTCATATGCAACCAGGCTTTTTACATGTCTTTCCAGATGATATATCACTAAGATTTCTCTCACTGATCTAGAGGAAATCACTAGAAAATACTGAAATTACCTAAATGCCACATATCCATAAGTGGTGCTTCTAACCTCATATGCATCCTGGAACAGGAAATTCAACACCTAAAGCCTTGTTCAAAATGTACAATTTTGAAGTCAATTTTTTTAAATATTTAAGTTACGGCTCCTCCTGTATTGTATAACTGTCTCTATGTCTTTTCATTTATTTAATTTATCAAAGGGTAAATTTCCATCCCACTTTATCTGAAGAGATGATATATCTGTGCTTTTTTGTTCTTAAGCTGCTAGGAATAGGGCTGTACTTTGTTTCAGATGAAGTTGGTTTAGTCTTAAGTTTTTTCTAAATATTAATAAATAGTTGCCAATATGGCTCTAAACATAGTACACATGGTCAAAATAAGCTTCAGGGGTTTTCCACATGGAAAAAAATAAATCTCTAGACACAGGCCTTACACTTTTCACAAAATTAACTCAAAATGGATCATAGATCTAAATGTAAAATGCAAAACGTATAAAACTCCTAGAACACAATATAGGAGAAAATCTAGGTGACCTTGGGTGTGGCAATGACTTTTTAACACCACCACCAAAAGTATGATCCGTGAAAGAAAAAATTGATAAGCTGGACTTTATAAAAATTAAAAATGTCTGCTCTATGAAAGATATTGTTCAGAGAATGAAATGACAAGTCACACATTGGGAGGAAATAGTTGTAAAACACATACGTGATAAAAGACTGGCATCCAAACTATACAAAGAACGCTTAAAACTCAACAATATAAAAACAAACAACCCAATTAAAAATGGGGGAAAGATCTGAACAGACACCTCACCAAGGAGGCTAATTTTAGTGATTGTGCACTGGGACTGCATTGCAAGAACACGGTGACATCCTTGGCACTCACAAAGCTCATCTGATGGAGACAGAGAAAGAACAGACTACAGAAGGAATTTGTTATAATGGCTAATATCCAAAACATTGGCTCATAGCAAATACCAGTTGAGGAAATGGAGTAACAGAAACTCTCATTCATTGCTCATAGGAATGCAAAGTAATATAGCCACTTTGGAAGATGGTGTGGCAGTTTCTTACAACACTAAATATACTCTTACCATATGTCTTAGTCCATTCCTCCTGCTGTAACAAAATGCCATTGACTAGTTAGCTTATAAATAAGAGAAATTTATATCTCATGGTCCTGGAGACTGGAAAGTCTGAGATCAAGGTGGAAGCAGATTTGGTGTCTGGTGAAGGCTCACTCTCTGCTTCCAAGATAGCATCTTCTTGCTCTGTTCTATGGAGGAGATGAATGCTGAGTCCTCACGTTGGAGAAGTGATGGAAAGGAAAAAAATATCTAGGGTGCTCCCTTTAACTTCTTTCATAAGGTAACTAATCCCATTCATTGAGGGCTTTGTCCTCATAAATCAATTACCTCTTAAAGGCCTCTACCTCTTAATACTATCATATTGGCAATTAAGTTTCAACATACGAATTTGGGGAAACATGGTCAGATTATAGCATTCCACACACACCCCCAATTCATGCCCTTCTCACATGTAAAATATATGCATTCCATCCTGATTATCCTCAAAATTCTTAACTTGTTCTAGCACAAAACTCAAATGTCTAAAGTCCAGAATCTCATCTAAATCAAAGATAGGTGAGACTCAAGGTACAATTCATCCTGAGGCAAATTTCTCCCTCTAGCTATGAGCCTGTGCTATCAAACATGTTACATGCTTCCAAAATATTATACAATGGTGGGAAAGATATTTTCATTCCAAAAGAGAGAAATAGTAAAGAAGAAAGGGATAATAGGTTCAAAGTAAGTCAAAATTCTAATAAGGCAAACATTAAAACTTGAGGCTTGAGAATAACCTTCTTTGACTTCATGTCCTGCTTTCTGGACACAGTCAGATTGGGCCCCCAAAGTTTTGGGCAGCCCTGCCCCCATGGCTTTGCTAAATACAGCCTATGCAACAGTTCTCACAGTTGGAGTTGTGTGCCTGTGGCTTTCCCAGGCTGATGCCATATGCTGATGGCTCTACAGTTCTGGGGTCTTGGGGCGTGGCCCTGCCCCCATGGCTCCACTAAACATTGCCTTTCTGCAGTAGTTCTGCCCCTATGTCTTCAATAGGCATTTACCTAGTGGGGGCCCTCTGCAGTGGCCCTACCTTAGCAGCAGTTCTCTGCCTGGGCCCCAAGGCTCTCCAGGGGATCCTTTGAAATTTAGGTGGAAGTAACCATGCCATCACAGCTTGTTCACTGTGTGCCTGCCAACTTAGCACCACATGGACATCACCAAGGTTTATCACAGGTTCCCTCCAGAGGGGCTGCCTGAGCCTTACCTAGGCCTGCTTGAACCACATTTGGGGTGACTAAGGAGTGCTGCACTGGAATCCAGGCAGCAGGAACTTGAGACAGCTATAGGCAGCGAGCTCCAAGTTCCCATGGGCACCTTGAGCCCCTCCTTTGAAGCCATTTTAAGCTCGAGGTCCTGGCACTCTGACCCTATGATAGGAGTGGCAGCCTTGAAGATCTCTGAAATACTTTTGTGGTCATTCTTCCATTGTCTTGATGAATAGCATCTGGCTTCTTTCTAGCCATGTTAATCTCCTTATCAAATGCTTGATTGGCCACACCCTTGGTGTTCTCTCCAAAACATGCTTTCTCATTCTTTACATGGTCAGGCTGTGAATTTTCTAAATGTTTAAGTTATACTTTACTTTTGATTATAAATTCTGTCTTTAGATCATTTCTTTCTTCTCACATTTTACTATAAGCAGTCACAAGAAGCCATACCACATCGCCAACACTTTGCTTAGAGATTTCTTCCATCAAATACCTATTTTATGGCTCTTAAGTGTTACCCCCATTCAGAAAGCACTAGGACATGCGTATAATTCAGCCATGCTCTTTACCACTTTATAGTAAGGATATATGTGCTTCAATACCATGTTCCTCAATTCCATCTGAGAATTCATCAGAATGGCCTTTACTGTCCATATATCTACCAGCATTCTAATCACAGCCAATCAAGTAATCTCTGAGAAGATTGAAGCTTGTTCTACAGCTCTACTCTTCTTCTGAGCCTTCACTAGAATAAACCCTTTCTGGGCCAAACTATGCTCATTACCCTGTTTCAAAGCCATTTCCACAATTTTAGGTATTTGTTACATCAGCACCCCATTTTCAGTACCAATTTCTGTCATTAGTAGGTTCCTGCTGCTGTAACAAAATAACACAGGGTGGGTAATTTATAAATGATGCAAATTTATTTCCCATACTTCTGGAGGCTGGGAAGTCCAAAATCATAGTGCTGGCACGTTCAGTGTCTGGTGAGGTTCATTCTCTGCTTCCAAGATGGTACCTCGTTGCTGCATCCTACAGAAGGGAGAAATGTTGTGTCCTCATGGCAGATGGAACAAAAAGGCAAAGAAGAACTAAGGTGCTCCATTCAACCTCTTTTATAAGGTCAATAATCCCATTCTGAGAGCTTAACATCCATGATTTAATTACATCCTGAAAGCTCCACCTCTTAATACTATCACCTTGGCAATTAATTTTAATCATATAAATCTTGGGGAACATATTCAGACCACGCACCATACGATCCAGAAATCATGCTCCTTTTCCATCCAGGTTGTTACAAAGGAAACTGGATCACGTTTTTTTTTTTTTTATTTCAGCATATTATCGGGGTACAGATTTTAAGGTTTCAATAAATGCCCATTTCCCCCCCTCCTCCCAAAAGTCTCAGTCTCCATCATGAACATCCCCTAGATGGTGCACATCTCACTCATTATATATGTATATACCCGCCTCCCTCCCCCCTCCCACCTGCCCAATACCCTATTACTGTAGTACCTATGTGTCCACTTAGGTGCTACTCAGTTAATATCAGTTTGCTGGAGAATATATCTGGTGCTTGTTTTTCCATTCTTGGGATACTTCACTTAGTAGTATGGGTTCCAGCTCTAACCAGGAAAATATAAGATGTGCTATATCACCGTTGTTTCTTAGAGCTGAATAGTACTCCATGGTGTACATATACCACATTTTATTAATCCATTCTTGGATTGATGGGCACTTGGGCTGTTTCCACAGCCTTGCGATTATGAATTGTGCTGCTATAAACATTCAAGTGCAGGTGTCTTTTTTGTAGAGTGTCATTGGATCATTTGGGTAGATGCCCAGCAATGGGATTGCTGGATCAAATGGTAGGTTCACTTGTATCGCTTTAAGGTATCTCCATATTGCTTTCCACACAGGTTGAACTAGTTTGCAGTCCCACCAGCAGTGTAGGAGTGTTCCTCTCTCTCCACAACCACGCTAGCATTTATTGTTTGGAGATTTTATGATAAAGGCCATTCTCACTGGGGAAAAGTGAAATCTCATTGTAGTTTTGATTTGCATTTCCCTGATGATTAGGGATGTTGAGCATTTTTTCATAAGTTTGTTGGCCATTCTTCTGTCTTCTTCAGAAAAGTTTCTGTTCAAGTCTTTTGCCCACGTTTTAATGGGGTTATTTGATTTTTTCTTCCTGATTTTCATGAGTTCTAAGTATATTCTAGTTATCAGTCCCTTATCGGATGCATAGGATGCAAAAATTTTCTCCCATTCTGTAGGTTGTCTGTTTACTTTCATGACTATTTCTTTGGCTGTGCAGAAGCTTTGTAGTTTCATCATGTCCCATTTATTTATTTTTGTTGCTGCTGTGATTGCTTTGGGGACTTCTTCATAAACTCTTTGCCCATGCCGATGTCTAGGAGAGTGTTTCCAACTTTTTCCTCTAGAGTTCTAATAGTTTCATACCTTAGGTTTAAGTCTGTTATCCAGCGTGAGTTGGTTTTTGTGAGAGGTGAAAGGTGTGGGTCCTGTTTCTGCCTTCTACAGGTGGCTATCCAGTTTTCCCAGCACCATTTATTGAAGAGGGATTCTTTTCCCCAGCGTATGTTTTTGTCTGCTTTGTCAAAGATTAGATGGCTATATGAGGATGGTTTTATATCAGGATTCTCACATCTGTTCCACTGGTCAATATTCCTATTTTTGTGCCAATACCATATTGTTTTAATTACTACAGCTTTGTAGTATAGTTTGATATCTGGCATATTAATGCTTCCCATTTGGTTTTTGTTGCCTAGAATTGCTCTTGATATTCGGGGTCTTCTTTGGTTCCATACGAAGCGTAAAATTATTTTTTCTATATCTGTGAAGAATGCTGATGGGATTTTAATAGGTATTGCATTGAATCTGTAGATCAGTTTGGGTAATATAGACATTATGATGATATTGAGTCTGCCGATCCACAAGCATGGTATGGATTTCCATCTGTTTACATCCTCTGCTATTTCCTTCCTCAGTGTTTCATAGTTCTCCCTGTAGAGGTCTTTTACGTCCTTGGTTAAGTATATTTCTAGGTACTTTAATTTCTTTGCTGCTATTGTGAAGGGAATTGAGTCTTTGATTTGGTTCTCAATTAGATTGTTGTTGGCGTATATGAATGCCTCTGATTTCTGTGTATTGATTTTGTATCCTGAGACTTTACTAAATTCGTTGATCAGTTCCAGGAGTTTCTTGGTTGAATCCTTGGGGTTTTCTAGATACAATATCATATCATCAGTAAACAGTGAAAGTTTGATCTCTTCTGCCCCTATTTGGATACCTTTGATTCCATTTTCCTGTCTGATTGCTGTAGCCAAGACTTCCAGTACTATGTTGAACAGAAGTGGAGATAGTGGGCAGCCTTGTCTGGTTCCAGTTCTACGTGGGAATGATTTCAATTTTTCTCCATTCAGTATGATGTTGGCTATGGGTCTGTCATATATGGCTTGTATCATTTTTAGGTATGTCCCTTCTATGAATATTTTCTTAAGTGTTCGTATCATGAAAGGGTGTTGAATTTTGTCAAAAGCTTTTTCTGCATCTATTGAAAGAATGATGTGGTCTTGTTTTTGCTTCTGTTTATGTGGTGAATTGCATTTATACATTTACGTATGTTGAACCATCCCTGCATCCCTGGAATGAAGCCCACTTGGTCATGGTGGATTATTTTTTTGATAAGCGTCTGGATTCGGTTAGCTAAGATTTTGTTGAAAATTTTTGCATCTATATTCATTAGGGATATTGGTCTGTAGTTTTCTTTTTTTTTGTTGCATCCTTTCCTGGTTTTGGTATCAGAGTAATATTCGCTTCATAAAAGGTGTCGGGGAGGTTTCCGTTCTTCTCGATGTTGTGGAATAGTTGCTGCAAGATAGGTACTAGTTCTTTGTAAGTGTGGTAAAATTCGGGTGTGAAGCCATCTGTACTGGGACTTTTCTTTTTAGGGAGATTTTTAATTGCTGTTTCTATTTCAGCTGTTGAGATTGGTCTGTTCAGGGAATGTATTTCTTCCTGGTTGAGCCTAGGGAGGCTGTGTGTTTCTAGAAATTTGTCCATTTCCTCCACATTTTCCAGTTTGTGTGCATAAAGATTTTGGTAGTATTCATAAATTGTATCTTGTATCTCTTTGGGATCAGTTGTGATATCTCTTTTTTTATTCCTGATGGAGCTTATTAGAGATTTCTCTTTTCTGATTTTCGTTAGCTTAGCCAATGGTGTGTCAATTTTGTTTATTTTTTCGAAGAACCAACTTTTTGTTTTATTAATCTCCTGAATAGCTTCCCTGTGTTCAATTTCATTTAGTTCTGATTTGATCTTGCTGATTTAACTTCTTCTGCTGGGTTTGGGGCTAGTCTGTTCTTCTTTTTTTAGCTCTTTGAGTCGTTTCATTAGATTGTCTATTTGTGATCTTCTTGACTTTTGGTTATAGGCATTTATGGAGATCAACTTTCCTCTCAGAACTGCTTCAGCTGTGTCCCAGAGGAGTTGATAACTTGTCTCTCCATTGTCGTTTTCTTCGTAGAACTTTTTTATTTCCATCTTGATTTCTTCATTTATGAAGTAATCATTTAGTAGGAGGTTGTTTAATTTCCACGTTTTTGTGTAGAAATGTGAATTTCTGTTAGGGTTGATTTCTAGTTTTATTCCACTGTGATCTGAGAAGGTACATGATATGATTTCTATTTTTTTAAATTTCTTGAGATTTTCTTTGTGTCCTAGGATATGGTCAATCTTAGAGAATGTCCCGTGAGCTCATGAGAAGAATGTATATTCAGTGGATTTTGGGTAGAATGTTCTGTAGATGTCTGTCAGACCCAATTGTTCTAGAGTTTTGTTTAAGTCCATTATTTCTTTATTAATTTTCTGTTTGGAGGATCTGTCTCGTGCCATCAGTGGTATGTTGATCTCCGGCCATTATGGAGTTGCTATTAATCCATTTGCTTAGCTCCAGTAAGGTTTGCTTTATGAATCTGGGTGCACCTCAGTTGGGTGCATATATATTTAAAATTGTTATCTCTTCTTGTTGGACTGTGCCCTTCACTATTATATAATGACCCTCTTTGTCTTTTACTACTTTTGTTGGTTTAAAAACTAAATCATCATAAAAAAAAATAAAAAAAAATAAAAAACTAAATCATCTGAAATTAGAACTGCCACACCAGCCTTCTTTTGGCTTCTATTTGCTTGGAATATTGATCTCTACCCTTTTATTTTTAGTCTATATGCATCCTTGCAGGTTAGATGTGTTTCCTGAAGACAGCATATACTTGGCCTGTATTTCCTTATCCATTCAGCCAGCCTATGTCTCTTGAGTGGAGAGTTTAAGCCATTCACATTTATTGAGAGAACTGATAGGTAAGGTAGATTACTGATCATTCTGTTGGGTTGGATGTTGTTGCTATGATTTCTGTCTTGAGTCATTGTAATATCTGGCCTTTAATATCTTTGGGTTTTGGTTGTTTTTATATTCGTGGGTTATTATTATGATGTTCCGTGCGTAACGCTGTTTTAAGTACTTCTTGTAGAGCTGGTCTTGTCTTGGTGAATTCTCTGAGCCTTTGCTTGTCTGAGAATGTCTTTATTTCTCCTTCATATACGAAGCTTAGTTTTGCAGGGAATAAGATTCTAGGCTGGGCATTGTTTTGTTTCAAAAGAGTGAGAATGGGGCCCCAGTCTCTCCTTGCTTTTAAAGTCTCATTAGAGAAGTCTGATATTATTTGAATTGGTTTTCTCTTGTATATTACTTGCTTCTTTTGTCTTACAGCTCTTAGAAGGGCCTCTTTAGTTGATACTTTGGTCAGTCTGATGACTGCATGTCGTCACGTCTTCCTGTTTGCATTGAATCTCCCAGGGGTACTCTGAGCTTCTTGAACTTGTATATCAAGATTTTGAGCAAGGCCTGGTAAATTTTCCTCTATTATATCTTCAAATAGCTTGTCCAACCCTTGAATGTTGTCTTCTTCCCCTTCTTGTAACCCTATGACCCTCACATTAGCTTTCTTCACATAATCCCACAGCTCTTGTAGGCTTTGCTCTTTTCTCTTGTTTCTCTGCTCTATTTCTGTGACTGATTTATTTAATTGGAGGGTGTTATCTTCAAGCTCTGAGATTATTTCTTCTGTTTGATCTACCCTGTTCTTGAGACTTTCCACTGTATTTTGTAGTTCCTTGTATTGATTCTTCATTTCCAGGAGTTCGGTTAAACTTTTCTTCATTGTGTCTATTTCTTTTCCCATATCCTAGAGGCTTTTTGTGGTTTCTTTGTGTTGGTTATTGAGTTGTTGTTGCAGCTGGGTGAGTGTTCTTATGATCCACATACGAAATTCCTCTTCTGTCATATTGGTTGCCTGATTTTGGTTGGTGTCCGTTTCTAGGGGGCTGGTGCTCCTCTTTGGGGGTGTGTTTTCCGTTTGGTTCTTCATATTTCCTGTGTTCTTTCAATGATTTCTTCCCATGTCGATCAGTTGTTATTCCTTAAGTTATTGTTTGGGTATTCACACACCTTGTTTAGTTTCTGAGGCGTTAGGTGGTGTCTGTGGGTGAAATTGGACCACTCCCTGTATATTGAGTCAGTGTGTGCCGTGGAAAGGCTGTGCAAGATGCCGTCCCTGTCAGTAGGTGGCGTTTGCTTGGAGGAACAGGCTATGCTGTTGATTTTGTGTCCTGTTATGAGCTCTTGTTCTGGGCGGAGCTGGGTTGTGTAAGCCTGCCCTCCGGCCATTAGCAGGGGTCAAAGTTCTGTTCTCTGCTTCCAGGGAAAGCTGTCAGGGCGGGGCTGGAATGATTCTGCTGAGCCAGAAAGTCTGCGTGTGGGGGTGGGGCTGTCTGAGACCAGCAGTCTGGAGCAGGCCCCGCTTCTTTCCACCTTCCCCAACTCCGCAGCTACTCCTGGGCCTCTGCCAGCAGGCCAGACCACAAGCCACCAGGCCTCCCCGGACTGTGATGCCGGCGGAGAGGTTCCCTGCACAGGAACGCCACCTGGGTTGGGCGCAAGGCCTCCTCCTGGAAGGAGGGTTGCCCTCTAGGATGCTGATCCGCCCCTGGAGGCACACACACCTCAGTAGGCTGTTCACGTATAACCCTTCTGTGCCCTGGGCAATGCTAGCCCTCGGTGCAGGGGATCTGGTCTGCAGGTCCGACCTCTGGGTCTCAGAGTTCAAACTGTATCCCCACCAGGGAGAGGATTTCTGGTCCCGATTCACCCACAGGGAGCCCAAGCTGGGTCTATGTCTCTCAGCCTCTGAGTCGGCACCGTTCTCCTGGGAACATCGTGCCAGCAGCACCTGGGAGGGCTGGCGGGTAGGGAGCTCACAGTCTGAGTTCCCTTGAGTCAGCTGTAGGGTCCACAAAGGGAAGGTCCCGTTCCGTGGAGGTGCCTCTGGCTGGTGGCTGTATTGTCTCTCTGGGTAGCCGTGGGTAGGGTCGGCGGAGGGGAGGAGGAGACAATATGGTGCCTGCCGCACGGCTCAGGTCTGTGCACACGGAGGTGCCCTGAGGAAGTTGGGAACCTGATGCCACATCTGCTACAGGCTCACCACTGGCTGGCGGCCGCTGTCTCTGGGCTGATGTCCGCAGGTCTCTCCACCCGCTGGGGAGCCCACCAGCAGTCCCAAATGCAGGAGAGGGGAAACAGCAAATTCACCTACCCTTGCCGCTGGTCTCCGGGCCGCTGCAGTAGTCTCAGCCTCCAGTTCTCCTCTGCAGCCTCCTCCCGTGGAGTCTCCCGGGGTCTCAGGCACCCCTCTTTCTGGCCCTCGTCCGCTGTATGCTCGTCTTCTTGCTTCTTTCCTCTAATTTCTGCTAGAATCTGTCTTTTCTGCAGAGACAGTTTGTCTGGCGGTGTTATTCGTCTGCCATCTTGCTCCGCCCCTGGATCACCATTTTTTATGGCTGAGTAGTGCTCCATGATATACATAAACCACATTTTATTAATCCACTCATAAATTGTAAATATTGCAAGAATGGACAAACAACATGTACACTCAATACCGAATTAGAACTAATTGATCAACACTTATGTGCACATATGGAAGTAAAACTCAAGGGAAATCAAGTAGGTCGGAGGGAGGGAGAAGGGATGAGTAAATTTACACCTAACAGGTGCAATGTACACTAACTGGGTGAAGGGCACACTTATAACTTAGACTCAAACTGTACAAAAGCATATTACATAACCAAATTGTGTATACCACCATAAGATTCTGAAATTAAAAAAAAATCATGCTCCTTGGTATTTACTCAAGTTGAAAACTTTTGTACATACAAAAACCTGCACATGAATGTTTAAAGCAGCATTATTCATAATTGCCAAAAACTTGGAAGCAACCAAGATGTCCTTCAACGGGTAAGTGAATAAAGAAACTGTGGTACATCTTGGCAATATTATTCAGTGATAATAAAAAATGAGCTGTCAAGACATGGAAGAACTGTAAGTGCATATTGCCAAGTCAAAGATGCCAATCTGAAAAGGTTATATTTTGTATCAACCCAACTATATGATATTCTGGAAAAGGAAAAACTATGGAGACAACAGAAAGATCAGCAGTTGCTAGGAGTTTAGGAGGTCAGAGGGAGAGATGATAGAGCATAGGGGATTTTTAGGGCTGTGAAACTACTCTGTATGATACTGTAATGGTGGATATATGTCATATACATTTGTCCAAATTCATAGGATGTACAACTCAAAGAGTGAAACTTAGTGTAAACTACATATTTTATTTAATAATAATGTCTTAAATATTGGCTCATCAATTTTAGCAGATTTTCCACACCAATGCAATATGTTAATAATAGGGGAAACTGGAAAGAGGAAGCAAGGGAGGGTATGAAAATCATCTGGCCTTTCTGCTCATTTTCCTATAGCTCTACTAAAAAAAAAGTCAATTTTTTTAAAGCCTTGAAAGAAATAATAGGCAATGATTTCAAAGGTAAGTAATATCTCCCATTTTTCATAATCTGACTTCTCCCTATATCTCCATATCATTGATTGCCTCCCCAACATGTACCTTATGAACTAGTCACTGTGCTCCCTTGGGCTGGAAGATGTGCTCTTGAGTACACACATGTACCTGCATCTATACATGCTCAAGGAAATTTTTGACATATACATTTAGTGAGAGTCACAAGTCCATGCTTGTGGGTGACCTCCCACAATACATTTCATGTCTTAACTTTCCCTCCTTTGTTTTTCTCAGATAAAGAAAAACATAAATCTTCCCTGGCAACTAACTTTGGATTGTTTTCTCAACCCTTTGTCACAGAAAGAGGATGAAATAGAGAGGCATGCTTTCCCAACTGTCCTGGCCTTTCCCAGCTGGGTTGTTGCCTGAGATGAGTTACACAGTGCTGACAAGCAGAAGACTGTTGCCAGGACAACAGAATCCATACCCCTTTTACAGGATCGGGAATAGTTTGTGATTTTGAGATCCAAATATAGCCCCCAAATTTAACAGACTGGGAAGGGCCTTTTACCTTATGGGGGGAAGTTGCCCATGGCCTCGCAGTGAAGTGTTCACTCAGGGTTGTGATGGCCTGTGAGACACCATCCTGGTCAGGTCCAGTGAGGAGGATGCCATTGATATGTCATTGATACATGTCCTATGTTCTTCATGATCTGGCATCTGTCTCATCCCCTGCCTGCCCCACGTGTATCTTATGCCCCAGTCAGTCACGGTGCTCCCCTGGCGTGGAAGGAATGCTCCTGAGTACACACGTGTACACTTGTCTGTACATGTGCAAGGAACCTTGTGACAAACACATTTAATGAGAGTCACAATTCCATGTCTGTGGGTGGCCTCTCACAGTACATCCTGTGTCAGTTTCTGTTCCTTTGTTTGTTATTCTCTTGAGTCAGGTAGATTAAGCTTCAGTTTCCCTGGTAACCAACTCTGGATCTGAGCTGAATGACCCGGTGCTGATGAGCAGAAGTCTGTCGCCAAGACAACAGAATCCATACCCCTTTCCAGCACTAAGGCCCTTCTCCCTCCCACTCCCTGCTTGGATCTCAGGTGAGAATAGGAATGTGCTTTGGCCAAGAGGGAGGGCATAGAGATGTGTGGTAGGGGGTTCCAGGAGAGGGAGGGACCAGAGTCAAAGGAAGCCTGCTGTGTCTAGCACTGACATCCAAGGAGATGATGATGACTATGAAAGTGCAGTGTGGTTCTGTCATTTTCCCCAGCAGTACACGGTGCTAAAACCATTTTCTGACTCTGAGTTCCAGGGCTCAGGCCCTGGGACATTGGGAGATGTTGTTAAAGGACGGTGGAGCTTGGCATTGCTTGGGGAGGGCAATGACGGGCCTCAAAGGGGCCCTGCTCACCTCAGTGACAACTCTCATCAGTTACTACACTCTGTGTGTCTGTCTTCTGGTCCCCTCCTCTCTCTGTGCTCTGTCCTGTGGCTCCATATATGACATGGGGTAAAACTGTCCTGGGTTAGAAAAGAGGAGGCAAAGGTGCCTCAACCTCCACATGGACTGATAATATGGTGGACAGAGACCAGACAGTCAGCCCCTCAGACTCCAGAGGTATTTGGTTTATTGATTTGCTCAGAATGATCTGATCGTTATCACATCTATCCTTTTGGCTGTATAGTAAGGGGAAGAACACTAGATTTATGTCTAATCTAGTGTAACTTAATGATATCACATGAACGGTCCTAAATGGTTAATCTTTTTTGGTGAAAATGATCAGTTTCTCAGATTTCTACCCCACCTCCCTATTCCTTTCCAAGATATTGAAGGGGTCTCTCTGGTGATGGGGACAGTGGCTTTGTGACATCTTATGCTGTTTGTAGTGTTCTTGTTGGTTTCTGAGGGAAGAATGACTCTTGTCTCCTGGGTCCTGCTGTTGGTGCTGACCTGCTCACCCATGTCTGTGACTGGTATACTTTGCACTTTTGTCTTTCTCATCTTGGTCAGGTCCCGGTGTTCTTTGGCTGACTTAGTCTCAGTTTATCTCTGCTGGCATCTGCAGACCCTTCTGAATCTGGATTTTGTCCTCCATTCTGTCCCTGTTCATGGATGTCCACTCTACAGCCTCAGCTGCAAGGTCACCTAGTCTCTAGGTGGGTTAGGCTTGCTTCATGGTAGAACCAATGACTCTCTTGAATCAGCCACTTTCCACATCCCCTCCTCCACTCACCCTCAGAGAATACAGCCCTCTGGGGTCTCACCTACAATACAGCAATAACCAAGATCAGCTCTAGAAAGCAAAATCCCTAAAGTCTAACCGTCCTTCTGCCTACTTTGGCATGATCCCATAGACATGGAGAACATAATGTTTCTAGTAAAAAAAATGATCACTGCAAAAGCCTACACCTTGAGAATATGGGTGTGAGATCCAAGTGAAGGGTGTTAAGGAAAAAATTACTCATGACACTTGTTAAAGTGTAAGGCAGACTTCTGTCAGAACAACTGAGATAAGTGTAGGGACTACTGCAATGGGGTTTTGTAGTTGGGGAGGGAGAGATTGGGCTCAACTCCAAATACAACAAGGAAAAGTGGGAAATCATTACCAATGAGGGAGGGTCAGTAGATGAAAAATTACTAAGAGAAAACATCAGGAGTAAGGGAGGGTTCTGGCTAAATTGAATTAACAAAATTCTTGTTGAAGGCAGGCCAGGGTGATCAGACATCACCCAGGGGATGGTGGGAGATGAGGAACCTGATTAAGGGTGAGGACTTCTGGCTAAAATGAATTAGCAAGATTCTTGATAAAATTGAACAATTTAGGGATTAACATGAATGCCCAAGAGTCAGGGCCTAATTGAGAAAAGAGTTCATAGAATCTGAGTGGAGTTTTGTCAAGGAAGGAATCTTTGTCAGTTCTCCCTCTTGTTCAAAGGAAGAAAATACATTCTTCTTTCCCCTGAATAATTTAAGTCCATTTCTTGTACTTAAGAAATGGTTTCCTTTTGTTCACTAAAGACCAGCTGAACCATCTACTGGGACTTGGTAGTAGAGAATAGTTGCTGGATGGTGTGAGCAGTCAGGCATTTAATGAGGGGAGTGTCTGTAAAAATGTTAGAAAAATAAAGATTAATATTTGGAAACCCAATTTTGACTCCATAGGGTAGTCAGTTGAAAATATTTCTAGACTAGAGCTCATAGTATCTTTACATAGTAGAGTAAGGATTCGGCAATTTCTGGTGTGCAGTTCGAATGTCTGTAGTGACTGTTTCAGATGTTTCAGTGGACTTTGTTTTGGTGACCCACACAACAGCAGGCATAAAGGTAATTTCTTTGACATTTATATCAAGTCATCCAACTTTAATTTGCATGGTTTCAGGAAAAGGGTAGTATTATTAATAGTTCTTAGTGATGCCAAGTCAGGAGGATGGACAAACAGTGGAAATGTTAAGGAGAGCTGTTGCCAGATATTGGAGGAAACTAGAATTCAGGATCCACTCTAGTTTATAGGTCAAAAGTAAAAGCTCAGGGACAATGAACAGGGTTAGAATCATTGGAATCCGATAATCCACAAGGGTAGGCTATAGTTTCCCACTGAACCAAATTTCTCTCTACAATCATCCCCATTTCTGATCAAAGATAACCAAAGTAAGGTTATCTTGTTTACAACAGAAGTCTGGTCTCATTAGATTTGGTCTAATTATTTATATAAGTACAGGAAGAATGTTTATTTACCACATAGGCCTTTTGAGTTTGCTTTTCTGGAACTGTTCATAAGGAATCTCAGATTAGACTTTTAAAAGCTTCTTGAGGCTATCAAACCAAGTTGTGACTTTGCCACCAGACTTTGACGTCAGTGCCTATAGATTTGGGTGAATTCTTCTTTTCTCAAGGTCCCCAATATATCCCGAGGTTCCTGGACCTGCTAATGACCTGTAAGTGAACTTCATCACTCACCTGTAATGCTGGTAACCTTGAAAGCCAGGTACCAGGCTAGTTTTTTCAAGTGGCTGTATAAGCATTGGCTCCATAAATTCAACCCTAGTTCCTTAAAACTGTCTGGTCATATCTGATTCTATGTATCATTCTCAAATATGCCATTCCAATCAAAGCCTTGCTAATGTAACAAATGTTTCCAATTATATCCTATTACAGGATAAACAGATTTTTATTGAATTTATGCAAATAATTATATTTCCATGAAAATAAGACTATTCAATAAGTGTTTCCAAATTCTGTAAAGATCAGGCAGGGAGAAAAAATAAATTTTGTTGTTGCTTGTAAGCACATTCAGGGAAACATCAGAATAAAGCAAAAATTACCTGTGGATGACAAAAAAAGATCTCAAACTGGCCTTGGTTAAAGATCCAATGAGAGTTCATTTGACAAGAAAAATTTGATTGTATCTGTGCACACAACAAAAATAACCAGAATTATGACTTATAGTATTATATCACGATATGTCATAGACAGGAAAGATATTGACAAATTTTTAGGAACTCATACAATTTCAGAAACATCATTTTACTCATATAACTATAACCTAGGGAAATGTTAAGTATCCCTTCTTTACTTGACAATGCCTTTTCATGAAATTCAACATATCAAATATACCAAACATTTTTAACATTTCTCTTAAAAGGTGAAAGAACAAATCCTTTGAGATTGTCCAGGGGCCCTCTAAGAAATCTAAGTCAGTTCAAGAACAAGATTTTATTTAGGATTTGATTTTGTGATGTTGTCAAAAACACCAAAGATTTGAACACTTGATTAAACAGGATCACAAATCACTATGAAACAATACTGAGGTTCTCCTAAATAATCTAGAACATGATAAAAGTTAGCATAAAGCACGAGAAATTATTCTGATAAGACATGAAATCTTGGTTTCCCAGGCAGATTACTTAAAAGGTAAAGAAAAACCTTTTACAATGTCTTATTAAGAACAGACCAATAATCCAAGAAAACTTTGTCATTCTAGTTTTGTATCAGTATAATATTGATGTTCATTTTATAATAAATTTATAAATATCCATCAAAATCTTAGCCAACTTGACCACACACAAAATTCCTTTTCCACAAACTTTCTACAACTTTTTAATATCCATTCTGGTTCTGTCCCATTTTTTTTCCTTGTTCTTCTGGAACAGCCAGAATTTTAACACCAAATGAAGCTAGCCATCATCTCAAATTATTTCCCTGTTAATTATTTTTAACTTTATTTGACTAGTAAAACCAACAATAAAAATGTATGTTGATATTATACTTAATGCTGATAACTCAGAAGATACAGCTATTTTTATTAAGCTAACAATATTAAACCAGTCTTAATTTCCAAAGATTTATCCAAGACATGTGAATTTGGAAAGTGTGTCATGGGTTTCTATATTTCTGGGAGTTTGGGGAATATTTAATTTATATACACACTCATTTATCTCTAAGCAAATTTGAGTAGAACTCCATTAAGGTATTTTATAATTTAATTTGGTAATACCATCTGGAGGTAGAATAATATCATGTATATATAACAGGCATATATATATATATAAACATATATGCATAAACATATGAACTGATGAAAAAATTGATCATATAGATTTCATCCTAAAATTTTACTCACGAATCAGGCAACATAGTAATACAAAACTCACTGGTTTATATCTACTATATATGTGTGTGTGTTTGTGTGTGTATGTACAGTGGAGATAGAGATATATATTTTTTCTTTTCCTTTATTTTTAAATTGATAATATTATATATTTGTTGTATACAATATGAAGTTTTGAAATATGTATACACTGTAGAATGGCTCAGTTGAGTTAATTAACATATGCATTACTGAATATTTTTTATGGTGAGAACACTTAAAATTTACACTTTTAATGATTTTCAAAATAGAATACATGTTATTAACTATAGTCATCATGTTGTATAATAGATCTTTTGAATTTATTCATCCTAACTGAAATTTTGTATCCTTTGACCAATTATCTCCCTAATTCCTTACCTTCCCATCAGCCCCTGTTAACCACTATTCTACTCTCTACCTGAGTACAACTTTTTTTAGATTCCACATATAAGTAAAATCATGTGGTATTTGTCTTTCTGTGTCTGGCTTATTTCACTTAACATGTCTTTCAGATTCATCCACGTTGTTGCAAAAGACAGGATTTCCTTCCTTTTTAAGGCTGAATAGTATTCCTTGTGTTTATGTATAACTATATTTTCTTTATCCATTCATCCAATTTAGGTTGATCCCACATCTTAGCTATTGTGATTATTGCTGGAATAAACATGGGAGTACATATCTCTCTTCGACATACTGATTTCATTTCCTTTGGATATATACCCAGAAGTAGGACTGCTTGATCATATGTTAGTTCTATTTTTAGTTTTTTGAGGCACCCCCATACTGTTTGCCATAATGACTATACTACTTTACATTCACTACTTTACATTCAGTGTGGAAGGCTTTCCTTTTCTCCACATCCTTGCCAACACTTGTTATCTTTCATCTTTTAGATAATAGCCATTCTAACAGGAATGAAGTGATTGTACTTTATATTTTTATTGAAATTGTGTTTCTAACAAAAATTGGACAAGTTGAGGTTACCAACTTAATAAGGCCTAAAGCTTTTTGTTACAAATATTTGGAGAGGAGACCTTAAATATTTTCTTTTGCCCTGATATGTAATCTAGTGGAAGCCACGGACTACATTTAGGGGAGAGACTAAGGATACATTAAGCAGCTGTCTAGATGTCTCCCTCTAGACAAGGTAGACAGTAAGCTGATCTCAGTAAATAAAATATTATATTTCTAATTAGCCTTTTTCCTTTTCAGCCTCAGGTACTTGCTTTTGTGAGATCCTGAGTCCCTTGAAAGCTCCCGATGGGGGCAGGGCACCTAAAGTTCAAGTGACTGTAGGGAGCTGAGGGGCTGAAGTGGGAAGGGAGAAGTCTAGCAGGTGTGGGCAAAGGGATGGATGAGATAGGGGTTTGAGGGGCACATATCAAAGAACTCAAGGAAGCTGAAGAGAATACTGAAAGTGGTAAGAAGAGAAAGGAAAAATGGAGGTGATGAGAAGGGAGAGGTCTTAGAGAAACCAGCTTGGGGAAATCTTAAGTTTCCTCCAAGGCCACTGAGGTTCCAACTTATCCTCAGCAATATCATGCCAACAAGAAGGAGGTGGACAGAGCTGCCAGTGCATATAGTCAGCAGGGATTCAAGAAGAGGATTACAGCTGACCGAGAAGTTCCCATGGGAGAAACAGTGTCAGATAGAAAGAAAAGACAGGGCTCACAAAAGGCCAGGAAAAAAATTTTCTGGCCTAGAGGTTGAGGAGTGGATCCCTACTTGAAACAAGAGAGCCAGGAAGAATTTTCCAGCCCATAACCAAGCCCAAGAGTCAGGGAATGAATCATCCTCACTTCAAACAAAGAGCCAGAGAGACTTCAGCCCAGCATATCTTTCAAATGAAGAAGCCTGGGTCTCTAACCCAACTGTAAAGAGTACACTCAGAATCTTAAAAATGAAAATCTGTCCTTACCAGCTTCAACAAACATTTGTCTGTAGCAGTGGTTCAGGGATCTGACTCACCAATAGATTCTGGATCAATTAGTCAGAAGTGAAGACAAAGGCTTCAAAGGTGTACACTTTGGGACCTAGGTGAGAGGACTGGGTGTCCAATGATGAATCTGATCCTATCCAAGTTGCAGATACCATAACTGTTAAAGAAAAAATTATTCATGACACTTGATAAAGAAAAACAAGACAGTTTATTTATAACCACTGGACCACTAACAAGAGAGTTTTGTAGTGAGGGAGAGAGATTGGGCTCAACTTCAAATACAAGGAAAAGTGGGAATTTATTGCTAAGGAGCAAGGTGAGGGTCAGTGAATAGAAAATTACTAAGAGGAAATATCAGGGTAAGGTTGGATTCTTGCTAAAGGCAGGCAGGATGATTAGCAACACCTGCAAGACAGTGGCAGATGAGGAACCTGATTAGATATCGAGGGCAATCAGATATCAAGGATAGGAGATTCTGGCTAAATTGACTTAACAGGATTCTTGATAAAATTAAACAATGCTTGCCCCTGGAGTTTGAGGATGTAGTGAGCTATAACACCACTGTCCTGTAGCCTGGGTGACAGAGTGAGGCCTTGTCTTTAACTAACTAACTAACTAACTAACTAACTAAATACAAGTAAATAATGCAGAGGCCAACCTGAAGCCAAAATAGTCAGGACCTAGTTGAGAAGAAAGTTCAGAGGAGCCTGAGTAGAGTTTGGTCAAGGAGAAAATCTTCCTCAAGAGCCTGGCCTCAAATAGGATTAGGTTACTTCCTCCAGTGAGGAAACAGAGATCACAAGTGCAGATCCAGCTTCATTGGGAAGTGGTGAGCGTTCCTGTCTGATTGCTTGTCTTCTCAATGAATTATCAGTGAATATCATGAGAAGAGTTAGTGCTAGTACTTGTTTGGGTTAATGTAAGTAAAGGAGAGAGAAGATACAGGTGTTGAGGATGCAGACACTTTGTCCATTACTGGGTTGTTGCCAGGAGGGTAGGAAGATGGGAAAAAGGAGCAGAGAAGGTGTGTTTGAAGAAAAGTGTTTATAGCTCTGGGTAAGGAAATTGTAAGCTAGGTAAGGAAGGGCCTGGTGATGGTGAGGAACGTGGTGTGGTCAGTGGACTGGAAGGCCTCCATGAGGCAGAAAGCTGTAGGGGAAGGATCTGGAAGGACAGGAGGTAGTCCACCTGATGATGGGAGGGTATGCAAAAATAGGGCATCATGGAGGGGCGCAGTCTTCCCTGAGGCTCAGGGCATGACCCTGGGCGGGGAGATTTAGGTGGAAAGAATGACAACATTGTTGAAGACATAGTGGCTCTGGTGGTAGCCTGGCCGGCCTCGTGGTCGCTGAGGTCGCCAGGAAGGATCAGAGGACAAAGGGCTGAAAGGAAAACAGTGAATGCTTTACGTGTGACGTTGAGAGAAGAATGACAGAGGATTGGTATAGGTCTCAAACGTGGGGCAGCTGGGGCATCGTACCCGAGGTCCTGGATATCACCGGTCCCATCCCTTAGGCGCCAGCTAACAACAGACTAGAGAAGGAAACTTCCAAGGGGCCAGCAGGGGTGAGACTGGCACTGACCTCACTTGGCTCCAATACGCAGGTCCAGAACCCGCCAATCCTAGGCCAGTCCTGTCCCTCCAGCACGCATATCCGGTGGCGCTGGGACTTCCTGCTGCTGTTGCCATGGTTCCGGGGGCGGAACTAGGGAAGCTTCCGTGCAGGGGTCGGTTCGCCGGGGCCATTCCGGCTGGTAGCGGTCCATTCTCTGGTCCTCGTCTTCATCCTACTTGGCTTCCCTAGCCAAAACCTTCGGGCTCTGGGCAGAAAAGCAGCGGAAAAGATGGATTTTCCTCTGGGGTTGGTGGCTCTCGGTCTCCCTGGCCTGCAGATGGCAGGGCTGCGCCGTGGAGCGGCCCTGTTCGCCCCTCGCCCCGCCTTTTGCGCTTGAAAAAGTGCTGAGGAACCTTTTCCGGGAGAAGATGCTGGTTCTTCCTGTGTCCGTGCCAGCCAGGTCTTGGGGCTGGGGCTGCCCCCTTCTGGAGGGTCCCTTGCAGAAACTTAACCGCCTGGGGACAAAACCCTTTTGTTTTTCAAATTGGCATTTCTCCCATGGGGCTGCCTAGGTACCCTAGCAACTTGCATTTCTGCTTCTTTGAAAAGTCTTGTCATTTTCTTTCCCCAAGTTGTCCTGGGTTTTATGGGCCTTTATCAATACAGTATATATATAGAGAGAGAGAGTCAGTGCTTTTATAGCACTAGATTATAACAACCATTTTCTACTTGATTATTTTCCATTTACCATTTTATTTTCACCATTTGCCCATGTGATTAGCATTTATTAAAAATCAATTTTATTGGCCTCGGCCTGATCAGTTGACTTACTGAAGGCCATTAGCTGGTTGGTAACAGACTCAGGACAGAACCCAGGTCTTTTCAGGTTCAAAGTTCTTTCCTTCATTCAATAATAATTTCAGTAAGATTTAAGTTAGTAAATTCTAGCACAGAATTTCCTTGGTAGGTATGGTGGATCTTTTATTGTTGCTCCATCTTTTGAACAGCTGTCAGTATATTGGCTGTCTTTCCACAAGGACCCTACCCTGCATCATAGTCAGTTTATAGAATGAGATTCTGGAGGGCATTCCAAGGTTATTTGATCCAGTGTTAAAAACCTACAGTGTAGCTTGCTGCATTGGATTATTGATCAAAGTCATGTAATGACATGTGGGGAGTGGGTATAAAGAAGAATACACCAAATATGAATTTAGGGACCCAGTTATCATTACTATTGGAATTAGGAACACAGTCATTTAACAGTAAACAGTATGTTTGAAGCAAGCCAGATCTTACTGCAATGTTCTTTCTCTCCCCAAGTCCAGCTTATATTTCTGATGCTGCTTTGGCATATCTCATATACCTAAAAAAAAAAAAATCACATATTTCATATCTCCTACAGAAAAAGCTTTCTTTTAAATAGCACTGTATGCAAATAATCTGAATTCATTTGTGCTGGCAACTTGTTTTTGCCATAAAGATGTTATTTGATTGGATATATGATTCTTCACTAATTTTCTTTTCCTGTAGGGTCTCATGGAGGGCCTTGAGCCAGGCCTCAAGAGAACTTCCCTTTTGGTCCCAGCTCCACCAGCCTTACTTATTTCACTATCTAGTCACTTTGCTTTTCTGGGCCTGCTGTTTCCTCATTTTTTAAAGAAGAGACATCAGGCTAAGTTAGTAGGTGGCACAGGGAGGCAGATCCAGGGAGGGGTGTGGTTAAAGAGCCCCTGTTCCCAGCACAGTAAGTTGTCTTTTTTCTGTTATGTATTGGAATTTCATTTTGTATAAAAGATTTTTTTATTTTAATAAAGAATTTGAATTCCACTGGTTTACATGATCTCCAAGATTCCCTCTGTGCTTAGTCACCCAGTCATAAAAGGAAGATTACAAAGAAATTAAATTATAAAAATGAGTAGATTCAGGAGTCCTTAGAAGTATCATACACTTAAAAAGTAATCTAAGTAGATGGCTGGGGAGAATGACTGATCAATAACAGGATGTCTGCAAAAATAGCAATATCAAACACTGCAATCTGGTTACTTGCTGAGAGGAGACTTGAGGCTAAAGATGTACTCTTACCAATCATTAAATACATTTTTAAAATAACACCTTATTGAGATATATTTCACATACCATACAATCCACCCGTTTTAAGTGGATGAATGAATGGTATTAAAAACATTTTTGAGGAAAGAATGTTTCAAAGAAGTAATCAGCCACAATCTCATGGTGACAATTAAGTGAAGTAACTACTATGTCATAATACTACCTGGTATAGCAACAGTTGTTATCTAACAGCACACAAGAAATGTCTTCAGTGTCCCTAGACCACTTGTACAAGGACCTTAATAGTAAATAGACACTGGCAAACATACGTCTTAAGTGTTATCTTATGGAAGGGGTTAAAATCACATAACTTGGACTTGTAATTTCAGGGAATGAAGATGATGAACCTAATTAGGTAGATTTTGAATACTTAGCTGTGTGGCTCTTCCTGTTTTTATTCCCAAGTATTAATTAAAATTATGAAGTTAAATATTGGAAATTAAACTTACATTTTGACTTGATTTAGAGTTCCTGTTTTATATTTTTCTTCTTAGTACCTGGTGATTTATGCTCCCAACTTTATTGTAATAGCAGACAATGACTTATATTTTCTCAGACAAGATTTCAGATTTAAATACAATTTAAGAGTCCAGAAGATCAATTGTTGAATGATTTTCCCCCTCTCTTTGCATTTTATTTTTAGGAAAAGAAGAAGGAATGCCAGTAAAGAGGACAACCAACATTCCCCACAGTCCAAAAGAAATAAAAGAAACTCTGTCTTTCAGGATTCTCAGGATATAAAGGTAGGAAGTATAGTTAGATAACCTCTATTTCATTCATTGCCTGAACTAAATTATGTAATTTGTGCTCTGCAATTTAAAAAATGTATCATTTCCTTCCTCAGTGTTTCATAGTTCTCCATGTAGAGGTCTTTTACTTCCTTGGTTAAGTATATTCCTAGGTACTTTAATTTCTTTGTTGCTATTGTGAAGGGAATTGAGTCTTTGATTTGGTTCTCAATTTGATTGTTGTTGGCATATATGAATGCCTCTGATTTCTGTGTATTGATTTTGTATCCTGAGACTTTACTAAATTCATTTATCAGTTCCAGGAGTTTCTTGGTTGAATCTTTGGGGTTTTCTAAATATAATATGATATCGTCAGCAAAGAGTGAAAGTTTGATCTCTTCTGCCCCTATTTGGATACCTTTAATTCCACTTTCCTATCTGATTGTTGTAGCCAGGACTTCCAGCACTATGTTGAATAGAAGTGGAGATAGTGGGCAGCTTTGTCTGGTTCCAGTTCTAAATGAGAATGCTTTTAATTTTTCCCCATTCAGTATGATGTTGGCTATGGGTCTGTCATTTCAAGAAATCTTCATAAAAGTATTCTTACTTGATTGCAGTGGCCTTTGAGCTGGAGTTCTTAACCACAATATACAGTATCACATGGAAGATGGAAAGAAAGCACCAAAATCCATTGCTAAATATAATTGGGAGGAAGGTCCTGGACCTGTCTCCAGTCATGGTAGCAGGGAATTATAATATTACTCCTCTTAATTTTAGAAGGAAAATATATTTTAAAGAACATAATTATATACTATTCGCTGGAGGGAAATTCTTGATTTCTAGCTAAGAAAATTGAAAAGGAGATTTGTAGTGTGGTGGGGGTTATAGTGATTTCACAAAGTTTTAATAGTGCTCGAACTGAAGAGCCTGATTTCACTCTAGAGGACTTAAATTTAATGACTAGTGTTTATTAGTATAGTATTGTTTTTTTTTTTTTTTTTTTTGAGACAGAGTCTCGCTTTCTTGCCTAGGCTAGACTGAGTGCCGTGGCATCAGCCTAGCTCACAGCAACCTCAAACTCCTGGGCTCAAGCGATCCTCCTGCCTCAGCCTCCCGAGTAGCTGGGACTACAGGCACGAGCCACCATGCCCGGCTGATTTTTATATTATATATATATTAGTTGGCCAATTAATTTCTTTCTATTTTTATGGTAGAGACGGGGTCTCGCTCAGGCTGGTTTTGAACTCCTGACCTTGAGCAATCCGCCCGCCTCGGCCTCCCAGAGTGCTAGGATTACAGGCGTGAGCCACCGTGCTCGGCCAGTATTGTTTTAATTGATGTATAAATTACTAATAGAGTATTAAATGAGCCTTGTAAAATCTGTCTGGATGAATCCTATTAGATAATAACTAAGTATAGTTCACTTTTCCCTTTTCTGAGAATCTTCCTCCTGGGACCCCTAAAAAGGTAGTGATTTTCTGAGATCCTGGGCAGCTACCATGATGACTAAAATGTAACTAATTTAAATTCTATAATTGGCTCTCAGGTACTTGACTTTTTTGTTGAATATCTTTGCACATATAAGAGTATTACTCTTTACTGTCAAACTTACATCTTTACAAATTATATCATCACTTTTCCTGTAAGTCCCCTAGTATATATGTATGAGACTTATAAAAACTGAAAACAGAAAGACCCAAATGTGTCTGTACAAATCTATCATACTTTCTAGGAACATTCATTTTATTTTTCAGATTACTGAGTAGTACAAAAAATTGAGAGTGAAAACTTACAAAGATATAAACACAAGTGGCTTACCTGGGATAGATCTCTGCCTTTTTCTCTTCTCTACTAGAATAGGAAGAGATTTTATGTGCTAATGCTAGAATTTCAAGGGAGCAGCAGAAATAAGACAAGTGAGAGAAAAACA
The DNA here is from genome assembly GCF_040939455.1 of Microcebus murinus. Classification (NCBI taxonomy): domain Eukaryota; kingdom Metazoa; phylum Chordata; class Mammalia; order Primates; family Cheirogaleidae; genus Microcebus; species Microcebus murinus. Next base: position 180,600 of record NW_027438967.1, on the reverse strand, counting down.
GAACCAGAGACCGCCCCCCCCCATATAGATTGAAAGGTAGAGATATGAATCCCTGATTCCTTTTCAACTGGTAGGAACTGTTTCCTTGTCAGGTCACTATTTTAAGTAGTATCAATTCAGATGACAGCTGGAACATTTGACAAAAATTTTTGATGAGCTTTTTCTCTTAGGTTCTTAGGCATTTCGGGCCATGCTCTTTGCCTTTGATCACATAAATTCTAAGAAAACTGCTTTGGAACACTTTTTTGGGGATAAAACTGTTGTTAAACAAAATAATAGTTATTATATGTGTTACCAAACCTGATGGCAAAATGGGAGCCTTCTAAAATTAGCTTATTTATACTTAAAAGATGCATTCAAAATGGAGGGACAAGCTTTTCCAAAGCTGGCCTAATCTGTTGCATGCATTTTAATAAGCATTGTTCCTGGAGCATATTAAGCATCCCAAGCACTTTCATATTGCAACTGAATGCTAAAATCTCAGTTGTTTTAATGAATTACAGAAAAACTTGTACAAATATTTTTCTGCAGGTTATCTTTTTATGTTTGTTTTTGTTGTTTATTCAAATCCCATTTACTGAGTTGAAACAAGGTGATTTGTATAGATTTTTTTCTATTTGTATAGATTCTGTTATAAATTCAATTTTTGAGCTGCAAAACAACATAGAACTCACTGTCTGCTCCAACTTCATCTATGAGGGAGACCGAGCTACAGAAAGTTTAGATTATTTACCCCTCGGCTCAGAGAAGTTAACACATGAATATCATTTCCTGGCTAATATGGAAAGTGGTTGTCATTCAGCAGCTAATTAATTTTGTATCTTATGGTTCATATGCTCCCACAATGTTTCAGTGGTACTAAGGAATGTGGGCCTGCCATTTTAAATGCATTGGAACTTTGGGAACACATAGCTTAAGTGCTCCAATGGACTTGGTTAGGATCATCTGTTTTGTTTACTCTAGGTTTTGCAGGTGCCTTAGAGTAACATCCCGTTACTATTCCAGGGATGGAATGTGTACTAGGAGTGAAGTTTTTATTTTTCTCTTAGGGTTCACATAAGTGAAAAGCTCCGAGGCATGGGGGGATGGAGTTGAGAGGAAAGCTGGGGCTCGAGAGAGTAAAATACTGGATTCATCTGCTTTTCCAATTAAGAAGAGTTATATAATTCTCTGTCATAAATAGACACAAGATTTCCTGCTCTGTTTTTCTGAAGACATCCCATAATTAATATTCTTCCTCATCTCTTTGTTTTCTATTTATCCACTGTTTCCTTCAGTAGCCTGTAAGGAGCTCTTTCCACTCCCTAACTAATCTTGTGTCTACCTTATTTTTATCTCAAGTACTGTGTCTTTTCTCTCCCCACTGAATTCAAGCTGTAATGTGTATTAAATGCCTTTTGTTTCTCACCTCCCTTCATGCAACTACTCACTAAACCCCACCTACTCCTCTACTATACTCTATGTTTGGAACATCTGGGACTTGCTAATAACTTCATCAACAGACATTTACTGAGCACCCTCCATTTGTCCTGAGTGCTTGGGGTCAACTTAGGTGTCTCTGTCCTTTCCTCACTGACTGTTTTTTCTGTTCTACTGCTCTGTATATCAAATATATACCATTCTTTCCCTTACCACCATCCTAATTCAGGCCTGCATTGCCTCTTGCTTCATACATTGCAAAATTTCTCAGGTGGTCTTTGTGCTCTCATTCTCTCCTTGCCCCATTCATCCATTAGAATCATCTTCCTAAATGTAGATCTGAACATGTATCTTATGCTCATGTACCTGTTCCTACAGACTTCTTAGCATGCCATTTAGGCCCCTGATAATGTAGACATATCTTCTCTTGCATATTTTGTCTCCCACTAACTCTTCTCTGGGAAGCACCAGCTGCATCATATTACCAACTTTGTCTCCTCAAAAACTCTTCTTCAGCCTTCATGTGCTCTTGTTCCCTCCATTTGTCTCACCCTTCCTATTAATATTATTCCCATCCCTCCAAGGCCTAGTTCAGATGCTTTCATTTTCAGGAGGCTCCCCTATCTCCCCAGTCAGTGTTCACTACTACGTTGAATGTATTGCAGTCTTGTCATTGCAATATCTCAATGCTGTCCTTCTCAAAGTACTGTATTCTTCTTCAACAGGGATTACCTCTCGAATCCCTAAGTAGCACAGACAAAGCACCTTCTTGTTCACAGGAGACACGGATATATTTGTGTGGATAGTGGTTGGGCATCAAGACAACCTGGGCCTACTTGAGAGCCTCTCAGAGGTTGGGCCCTGGCATGTGTAAGGGAGTCAAACAGTCAGAAAACCCCAGTGGTGATCCTGATGCCTGTTCCAAAACAGAATATATAATGGCGAATCTCTGCCGGCCTCCAAGCTTTTTTGGTTAGGGGTAAGCATGCAGATTTCAGTATGACTCATCTAATCTAAATCCTGCCTTTTCACAGAGACTTGGACCCCAGGATTTTTGTGAAATACCTCTGTGAATTTTGCATAGTGATATATCCTTCTCGAGTCTTCATTAATGTAATTTTACTTTTCTGTGTGTGTTAATTTGCAAGGGTTCTGTTCTTCATTTGCCTTGCCCAGATAGCAGCACTAAACCTGCATTGAAAATTCAGAGAACAAAGAATGAGCTTTGTAACTGTCAGAAAGGATAAGCATTCTGATGAGAAGTTTCTGTGAGGAATCAGGCTTTCTCAATCCTGAAACATTTAAAAATCTCATTTATGCTCTGGTAATGGAATTTGCTATCTTTCTAAAATTAAGTGTAGTAGGGTAAATGCTTCTGTCTGGGCTAAGATAGCAGTTTCAAGTGTCAAAACCATACACCATCAAAGAAGCAAACTTTTCCTCCCAATCAATCTAATGATAAAACAATTACTTAAGTGGGATATCACGCGTGAAGTACATTCAGAAGGGGAAGCGTGACAAAGCCTGAGTTGCATGATATAAATTATGTTTATTAGTTAAATAGCATTACTGGCCTAGAAAATACTACTGTATGTGGCTTTGTAGATGGTCTTTGGTAGGGTAAAGGATGCTAAACACTCTTTCTAAAATCTCATTTATGGCATCACAGTTTCAATCTGTTTGAAGTCAGTGGTAACTGAATTCGAAAGCAGGAGATTTTACTTGGTCTTGTAGTAGCATTCTTTAGTTTACTTACATATGAGTAAAATGTTTCTTTTTCACAAAAGAAATGTATTTGTAGCAGATGAGTTAGAAAGTGAAGATATATACACGTATGTATAGATGTTGACACATTAAACAGAAACATTTTAAACCATTTGAAAATCTGTGCACACTGATATGTAACCTTTTCCAGTGATGTTAAAGGCATCTTTATTTATCAATATATTTACAAATAGATCATAACTGTTAATGGCAGATGAGATACTGTATGAGTGGACGGACTACAATTTTCCCACTTCCTTGTTTTTTAAACATTTAGTTATTTCTGGTTTTCAGCTATGAAAAAGGGCTGATAGTATAAACAATGTGTTAATGAACATTTGTATATATGTCTCTACACAATTGAATTAAAAAAATGTTCTAAATGAACCGGAAATTAGAGGTAGACCTCTTTTTTTCTTCATTATTATTCTGAAGAAATCCATTTTAGCCTGTGGATTTTAATGTACTATACCTTTTCACAGCATATCATCACTCTAGTGTTACATTATAGTGTAAAATGGATATGTTGTCATTTGAGATGAAAATTTAATACATCAGAAATGATTTCTACTTCTTACCTAATTTTTCAGAAACAAAGAACGATAAGGAAAGCCAACTAATAGGAAAGAAAGTTGTGTGTGGTCGGTTTCTTATCCAATGTAATAGCTTAATAGCGTTTTGAATATTCATGACTTCACTAGTCTGTGATAGTGGAGGTTCTAGAGTTTTACCCTCAGGCCGAGGAAGATAACTCTTTTGAATTTTCTGTTTGAGTTGGCCTTGACATTTAATGCTTAAGTCAATTTGATTGCTGTTGCTGAATAACTCTCACATCTGACTTCATTTGATCCCTCCCATCTCATGGACAGTTCTTTTAATATATGTTTTCAATTGGATAAAGAGGAACAAAGGTTGTCATTTGGTATCTGTGGACTGTGTAGTCTGGGACCTAAGCTGAGTGGCTCCAAATGACCTACGGACTATGACTCATCTTGGTTTAAGACATTTTAATGTTAACTCTGGAAAAAAAATTTAATACTGACAGTGTCAAATAGTGTAATTTAGATAAGAGTCCTCACCATCACATTTTCCTTTGAGAAACCTAACATTGCAAGATGGGGAATGCTTGAAAAAGATTGCTTTCAGAGAACCCTAAGTAGCTTCTCCAACATGACAAAGACTCTGAGTCATGTAAGTTCAATGAAAAAAAAAAAAAATTCTATCACAAGGATGGAAAAGCATGCACCACATGTACTCGCCATCAAATTGCAACTAAATGATCAACACTAAGCTGCTCACATGGTAGTAATACTCACTGTGTGCCGGTCAGGTGGGAGGGGGTGTGGAGTGGAGGGGGTGGAGGGGGTGGAGAGGTAAACCCACAGCTAATGGGAACAGGGCACACTGTATGGGGGAATGACACACTTATAGCCCTGGCTTGGGTGAGGCAAACACATTTCATTAACCAAAATGTTTGTACCCCCATAATATCCTGAATTTTAAAAAATTAAAAATAATAATAATAAAAAAATATGGATTGTGGAATAACAGGAAATAGAAAAGACCCATGCAGGGGATAGGGTGTCTACTATCTTCTATTGACTCAACTACTTTATCTAGCTGAAGGAAATCAGTTCAATAAATCAGATTATTTGTGTGCAAAAAAAATTCTTAAGTGCAAACATACACACATATTCTACCAAATGCACAAATATAAAAGAACAATGAATGCTAGTCATGAAAAATGCAAATAATTAACATATAACTTTGATTAAAAGTATGTCAAATGCCTTTCAGGATATATGTGTAGTCTTGAATTGATATAGGAGGATGGTAATATGTCCACTATCAGGACATAAGTACAAAATCATCATTCATGTGCTTATATGTCTCTATGCATGTATGTATGCATAAATGTATGTATCTAACAATGTATTAAGTTTATTTTAACTTGTACCAAAAATACATCTTATTTTTATGGTTATTATTTTACTGCATCCCATAGTGTTATTTGGTGCTTTCCTGTGGAGGATGGGAACTTAACTTCTCTGATGCAGTTATTGGAATAAATGGTACAAGCAGGGGCAGAAGATGTGTGAAGGACTTTGGAACTAGAAGGCCTATGTTTGAATCCTCATCTGCCACTTCCTAGCTATGTGACTTTGGTGAATCAGTGATGTTGTTTCCTCAGCTGTAAAATGGGGGCTATTAATTCCAATGTAATTAGAGGGTTGTTGTGAAGATAGAATGCACTCTCTTAAGTGGCTGTTCCTTGTAAACCGTTAAGCCTAGTATTGAGTTTGATGCTGCTATTCTCTAAGGCAAGTGGGAGACATATTATAATAGCACAACAGGAATCCTCCCTCTGTCTTTCTCCTTCCAGCCTTCAAGCAGCAGTAATGAAAGGAGCAGCAGCAGTGTTAACAGCCCAGAGAGAGCAAGTGGACCAGAAAGCAACGTAAACCAGATCGTTACTGAACCCAACGGGAATAACCCTCAGTTCTGGTACGAGGAGTATGCACTGTGCCAAGGTCCTTACTCCCGCATCAACCAGATCTTGAAGGAGGCTCACTTCAATAGCCTACAACAGCGAGGACAATCTCCAGCGTAATGAACTAGGAGCTCCTTATTCCAACCTACAATTTGTTTATAAAAGCAAGTGCATACACGCAAAAGTCTGTTGGCTTTCAGTCTATATGTTCAATAACTGGCGAATGGGCAATTGTTTACTTGAGGTTGGGCTGCACTGTTGTGATTTCAAACGGGCTGTGAAGAAATTTTTATGGGATTGTGTTCAAGTCGGGTGTCCAATTCACATTAAGGTAGCAATATGAGGAAACCTCACGTGTGCATTGAATCCATAGTAAGTCCAATTCAGATTAATTTCCTAATTTGTGAATTAGAAACTCCATGTCAAACATCTTTTTACAATGCAAGTCTTCGTTTTTAAAAATTCAGTAGGCTGGTAAAGAGTATATCATTTTCATAAAAACAACAGACAAAAAAACCACACCCAAAAACTTCTCAGTTAGTACTCCAAAGTATAAGAAAACTACATTCAGTCTTGCACTGAAATGAACTACCACACCGCCAATCAGAAGGCAGAAGTTCTGTTGAAATTGCTCTCTAGTTGTCATGGCAACACTTAGACCCAGTTCACTCTGTGAACCTGAAAACCTCTCTCCAAGCTTTGTATTTCCAGGGAGAATGTTTCTAAGCCTCTTGTATCCTCAGATGCCTCCTGTATCATTAATTCTTCAGAGTGTGTCCTTTAGACTTAGTAGAAAACACTACACAATTCCATCAGAGAAGCAGTACATGATAGCGTTTTGTCATAAAGACAAATTTATTACATCAACAGCCTATGTAATCTCATGTACAATTCCATCTGTTATGGCTAGAGTTGATGCCGATAAAGTGTAAGCTATTAGAACTGATGTCTGAAGTAACAGGAATTGTGGGACTGTGTCGGCCACTGTCCACTTTATGCAACAAGGACCCTTTTGCAGAGATTAGGAAGCCAGCTCCCATCATTAAAATTGCAAAGATTAGTGTGGCTTACAAGCAGTGAGCTGAGATGACGTTAGAAGAAAGAAGCGGTATAGTTTATTTGGAAATGGATGTGTCACCATGTTTTAGTCATACTGAAGAGCCAACCAGATTTTAATAGTGATTTCATAGATGTGCCTGCTTCCTCTGTGCTGAGCTGTGTGAAGAAGGAACCAGGATGCATCAGGTTATCTGCCCTGGAGCACGCGAAGGATACAACTTGCCACTAGATTGAAAGGAAGGTGCCTTAGAGTCTAACAGTCCTCTCCTGCCTGCTCACATTCTCTCTTCCCTATACTGCGAAGTCCACAGAGGACAGACTAGCATGTCTGAGAACTGTGGCTAGCTCTATAAAGAGGTCTGTGACATTTGTCAAGATTTGGAAAAGACATAAGATTATGTGTTGACTGAAAGAAGAATGAAATTTTATTAAGTGATAGAACTAACATTCTAAAATGAAAACTATGCCAGAAAAAGGAGAAAACACACACACAGACACACACAAACCCACTCGCCTCCTTTCCATGATCGTTCCCTTTAGTATGTATAGAATTTTAAGATCAGATACTTGTACAGGAATTTTAGTGTTATGAGGAAAACGTTACAGCACCACTATCCCCAAACTTATGAAGCAGGTAGGCATGGGCCAATTATTTCTCAATTAGACAGTTTGAGTAAGAACATTTTTTCCTATGGCCAGTGTTTCCAAAGTTGGAATACCAGACGTTCACAAGAGCAAATTTGAATTCTAAAGGGCTTTATGACAGACAATAGAGAAAAGATACCTGGCTACCATTCCCTATAACAATAAAATGAACGATCAAATGCTAAGGAAGACAAGGTGCTTGAACCCTCAAACCACATGTACACAACATGACTCAGACTTACCTAAGAATCCTGCGGGCATCCTGCTGAAACAAAGTGTATATTACCAACACAGAGTCATTGAGAAACTGAGAAATCAAATGTCCTTTCATTCCCCACCCACTTAAAGATATGAAAGATGAAACTATCATTATGACAAAACATCATTTTTTTTTTTTTTCAAAATAAGTACAACCTTGGTCCAGGATGGTCAGTAAATACAACATGTGATCTCCACCCTGTCTTCTGCAGACTGTCTAAACCTACTCATGTATAAACCAGTTTATGTCCTTTGGTTCTGAAATAAAACTCAGTACTTCACAGCAAGGAAGGAACCCAGCCCCTCAAAGGTAAGTATCTCCGCTGTGAAGGACAAGTCTTTTCAAAGAATATCAGAAGAAGGAATAAGAGACTTCTCTGGATTTTTTTTTTTTTTAACTAGGAGATTGCAAAAGGGGAGCCAGGTTAAATCGAGATGAGATTAGATTCTGTCTTAGAAATGCGACTAAAAAGAATACAAATCAAGGTGGAATGCTTCACCAAGGGTGAGGTGGGGATGGTGCTTGGGGAGAGGAACTGCCCTTAAATGTGAGCCCATTATGTGCCACACTCTATGTGAGTTTCTGACAGTAACCCCCGAGGTAAGTGTGGTGTGGGATCTCCATTTCACAGAAGAGAAGAGGGAGGCTGACAGAGAGTCATCCACATGATCTCGTCTGATTCGGAAGCAATCGAAAGGGGTTAATAATTTGCTGAAAGGCACACAGTGGCCAAGCAGCAGTGCCAGGGCTGAATACCTGATCTCTTCCTCTTGGGAACAGGCCACCTTTCTTCTGTTATCAAGCTACTTTTATAGTGAAGACCAGGTCGGCCTTCAGAGCTGGAGCTGGAGATGGCTACTAATTGGGCATTTTTATAGGACCTGACATCTAGCATCCAGGCTGAGTGATCTCAGACAATTGAACTCAAAGTGGACTATCTATACTCAGAAAAATAGCCAGTTTGTGTGTGTGTGTTTTAATGGAAAACTTTCCAACACCAACATTGCTCAGTTTTTCTTCTGAAAGTTTTCCCTACGCAGCTAATACTTGAGACGTATAGCCCTTCAGCATCACCTACAGTGTCACCTTTGTCCATTCATGGCCTCCGACCAGACTGATGTCCTGGCTTAGGTGGATCAGGAAGGAATGTACACTTCAGGATACCCGAAGGAACAAATCAAAGAACTGTCAGATTGCCAACTTGTACGGATTAAATGGCATTTGGTAAGTCCAGATGAGTTTAATTTATCAACTTATTAGGGCTTCTATGCCTGGGTATTTACCTATCAACTCCATCTCCCCTGGATAATAATGAAATGCAAGCTCCTCAATCAAGAGATGCCAAAGCTCTTGGTTAAGTGAAGCTTTTTACATTCCCTCCTGGATGCCTAGCAGGTGGCATTGTGCTTTACCTTGCGGTTTTCACTCCGAAAGAGTGACAGTTGTCTGCCTGATTCCCTAATTAAGATAGAGGCCTTGCTCCTCCTAAAACAGCCCCTGTTTACTTCTACAGAATAAATACTTTCTTCTAGGGAACAGTTTCCCATATTTACATAACCAGACAAACAGTAGAATAAAGCAAGGTGTACTTCACGCTCTTCTTCAGAGTCTACATGTTGAATGATTGTATAAGCTCCTTTTTATATGGAAGCATTTTTCCTCCCTTTTCAAATGAAAGCTCTGTATTATTGCCACTTGAATCCCTACAGGGCGAGTCAGATCTTGGAGCTCACACCAATACCAGACTCTGCCTCCTCCTGAATATCTTATTCCTCCTGGCTGGAGGCTGTGGCCATAATATAACCTATAAAATATGAAAGGAATGAATCACTGAATATGGGCAAAACAGGCAAATATTCCCACCAAGAAAACCATGCAGATCTATTTCAGATTTTGTTTAAACTAAGACAATTATCTTGCAACCAACTGTACCAAGATGGTGCACCCGCTTAAATCACATGTGGGAACCTACACCGGTGCACCTTTGACTGGTTGGCAATTTTCATGCTGCTTCTGGCCACGGTATTAATGTAAGCAATGGGAATTTTTCAGTTACCGACAACACTACAGATTCAGCTGCCAATTCTTAAGATATCAGTGGAGATGATAGGGAAAATGACATTTAGGTTGAAAAACAGAATATGTATAGCCCCTCTCCAGGGAGCAAGCCATCCATTCTTTTCCATATGATGGAAGGGAAAAAAGGATCCAACTTTCCAGTCAATAAAATCTACTTACAATGAATGAAAATGATTGTGTACCTGTGGTATCTCTCAGGGATCAAGTGGAAGTTACTAGACGGAATAAGGGTTGCTCTTCCCTTACTGATAAGGGACCTTTTTGCAGTAGGCAAGATTGTAATAAAATAACGTAAGGCAAAATGAAGATTAGCCGATCAACATGGAAAGTGTATATTAGCATGTCACATACTTTAACAACTGCCGGGCTCCAGGTTTGGTATTCCAGTAGACCTAGGAGTGGATCTTTAAATTCTTGTTACATGGCTTACGTAGGATCAATTTCTTCTGGCTCCATTGGTCCTGTTTTTTTTTTTTTTTCTTTTTTTCCCCCTCCCCCCATATCATTGGTGGTTTCTCTGAGCTCCTTGAGGTTCCGTACATGCATTGCTTTAGGTGGGAATACTGTTTCCCCAGTGACAGGCAGCATCTGGCCCTTAAAAAGACTACATGCACTCCAGCATGGTTTTGGACATTCTATCACGAGCTCTTCAATGCTCTGCAGCTCTGCCCAAGTACAGTACAAGATGAATGCCAAGGAGTGATTCTGGAGTATTTTCTGCACAGTCCTAGCATCTATAAATCTGTCAAAGGCAGAGTTTTTGGCCTGCTTCATGAGGACCTCCTTGGGTAGGGAGGAGTCCTCAGACCAAAGGTAAGCCAGGACATTATCCAGTTTAACCTCCAATTTAAAAACTAAGGTTGAAGGGAAACTATGCTCTCAATGACTAATGGCTGAGTACTCATGGAGAAGCCACTATTGGCAAGTATTACATATCTCGACTGGTCACAGGCAAGTGATGAAGACTCCCAAACTGAAGGAAGAGAGACATGATTGATCTGCTTATTTGGATCTGTTTTGGGGAGTGGAATTGTTGGCACCGGTGTCAGGAACCTGCATAGGTAAAACCAGGAGCTCTTTGAATAGAGCACTGAAATGAGACTTGATGTCCTTTTGTCAGAGCCTGAAAGGGAATGAGAGGAGAATTCTCGGGCAATTCTTTCAAGGAAATCTCAAGTCAATCTTTCTCCTAGCATTCATAATTTTCTCATTCCACATTGAGAAGGATGGCATGGTTTTGGCAGAGAACAAAGAGGTCCATAGTAATGAATATGGACTTACGCCCAGACAACTGACTGAGCCGTGTTCTCTCTTTCAGCTCAAGAGCCAGGATTTATGTTAATATGTAAAACTGATTTATGTAGAAGATAGCCCTTGGAGTACAGAAATTTGCTGAGGACAAGTGATGCCTCAAGAATGGAGCTACGCTGCGCTGAAGAGCTCCGGGAAGCCCCATTCACATTGCATTGTACTTGAGGGGCACCCTCTGGGGTTCTGTAACACAGATATTCTCCCAAGCTTCCAGGCACTTCCATTATCTAATGCAATGACAACTTTGCCAATACTCAGCTTTTCAGAGAAAGGAAAATTGTTATAGGTAAGAGTATTGAGGAAACAGGCATCAAGAAGTGGTGACCTAGCTTAAGGGTGAGATTAGACTACGTGACCACATCTGTCTCCGAAAGTGACTGTGTGGATTTGTTACCCCATTCTATTTGTTTTCTTCCTAACCATCATCTTTTTTATTCCCAGTGTAGCCAAATCCTCCATCTGACCTTTGAACGTTGGAGTTTCCCAGGGCACTTTGCTCTCTTTTCTTTTCACTGGCCCTGTCATCCAGTTCCATGCCCTCGCCTAACATTCCTATGCTGAGAGAACCCAACTGTGAATCTCCAAGCCTGACCTCCCAATTCTGTATTCCAGACCCATGAAATCCCGTGACCACTTTTCCTCTCCACCTGAAGGTCTCAGTCCTCTCAAACTTGGTGTTTTCTAACGTTATATTATCCTCTTACTCTTTTGACTGTATAGTGTTCTCTTTAACTCTGCCACCTCCTTTCCTGCACCCTCCTCAGCCATCCCTAAATCCTCTCCCTGGAACTAGACCTACAGTTAGTTGGTCCAGTGATCTCCGTCTTCACTGCTGCCACTAATCTAATCCACCATCATCTCCCAACTGGATTAAAGTAAGAAGTTCATTGTGAAATCTCAGCCTCCACTCTAGCTGCACTGTCCCATGAAAGTAAAATGAAATGTTGACTTTTAAATTAAAATTAAAATTAAAGTGATAGTTTTGATTACATTACTCTCCTGTTCCAAACCCTACAATGGCCTGTGTGATTAAGCACACCTGTGCAAACATTTTTTTTTTTTTTAAATTTCAGTTGCGATAAATCCTGCAAAACACAAGCATACGACGCTTGTGGATACCTAGAAAGGGAGCTCAAAGGACCTGAATGACCAAGGAAGGGTACCCATTGGGTTTAGGATAATGTGTGAGATCCTTACACTGGCCCACAAAGCTTTGCTTGATCTATCCAGGGTCAATCTCTGTTTCTCCAGGCTTGTGTCATGCCACGGTTTCCCTCACTCCACAGCCCTCAACCTCACTGACTTTCTTTCACATCTTCAAATACACCAAGATCCTCCTTGGCTCAGGCATTGGCACACTCTCTTCCTTTTGACAGGAACCCCCTTCCTTGCCTTATTCACCTGGATAACTCATACTCATCCTTCTGGTGGCTGTTTAGATGTCATTTCCATAGGGAAGCCTTCTCAGCCCATCCGGGCATGGTGATGTCTCTCTGTCATATATGTCTAAGGAAAAGTGTACTTTGGTTTTATGGCAGTCATCAATATTGAAATAACATACGTACTTATTTGTGAGTGTAACATCTACCTCCCTTCCAGACTATGGCCTCCATGAAAAATGATCCACATGAGTCTGGTTCTCTGCTATATGCCATGAGGACATGGTACCCACCCTACCCTGAATAAATAAATATCCACTGAATGAAGCAGAAAAGGAGGTGAGTTAGGGCTCTCACCTATAGGATGGTCTACAGAATGGATTAGAGCAAAGCACACAGCAAGGATGGATGTGGCATCAGTCCTTCTGGAAAACTGTTGAAAAGAGTTTGATTCAAAGTGTGGTGGCCACCAATTTAATCTAGTGAACACAGCTGAGCCTTGATACCTGCATCTCCTACAGGAGGACATGATCTTCCTCTAACAATTTCCCTAGGTAAGCTACAAACAGAGGGTGCTCTGGATGCTTCATTCCCCCTCAGCTTACCCATTCCTGTCCCATTATTTAGGAGCTCAGTTTGAAAGCAGTCTGGAGCCTCCAGGGTGTGGCTGCTTAATAGTTGTTGAATGACTGCTTTCCTGGCCAATAGGAAATCTGTTAGGACTTGGCAAGGAGAGCTCTCTTCCAAGAGTGTAATGGAGCACGGGGCCTGAGCTACAGCTTGGTCAGACACAGCTCTGCATTTGAGAAGTAACTTGCTTTCATGCAAAATGATTACCCTAGGGAGGACCAATAAAAGGATATGATGGCTGACAGAGGTAGGCGGGGTTGTGGTGAATATCATGGAAGAAGGACCTTGATATGTCAGGAAAGAAGACATCATCCACAAAATTATTGTGCTAAACGTTGTCACTGTCAGCTGCACCCACTCCTGGAAGTGGTTGGCTCCTGCCACCTGCTGGATGGGCATATGGAATGTGAGTGTAAAGGACAGGGTTGTAATGAAGTAGAACCCAGAAGGAGCAGGCTGTGAAAGTGGCAGCAGAGAAGGAGGCAGAGAGTGAGAGGAAACCATCCAGCCCGAGATTGTCTTGAGGAATTTCTGATTGTAACTTGATCTGAGCAGCCATGGCTGCATGGAAAGGCAGAGAACAATGTCAGAAGAAGAAAGAAAAGAATGCCCTTTTTCTGCATCTTGGCCAATCAATTTGGGGCTCTTTTTGTATGATGACCTTGCATGCAAGTTTCCTGATTCTGAGCATGGAAAGTCAGTATGATGGAATGACAGCTGACAGCTGGCAGTGCTATAAGATCCCACTGTTTATTTCCTACTGCTTGGTAGCACCTGTCTTCACTCCCCTGGAGAGGCAAGCTAATGTGATCATCTCAGGTGCTGGTTAATATGGTAGACGCCTCTTCTCAGTTACTTTCTTTCAGCTCTCAATGGCAGGGAGCCCTTTCTACCCCCACTCCTGGAAGGTTTCTCCTTCCCTTCTCAGAAGTTCAGCCTTCCTACTTTTTCTCCTGCCTCTTTGAGTGCACCATGGGATTCTTTGTGAGCTGCTCCCCTTCACCACACCCTTGGTGGAATGGACTGAATATCTGTGCCCCCTCAAAATTTGCATGGTGGAACCCTAATCCCAATGGTATGGTATTTGAAGCAGGGGGCGGGGGGTGGGGTGGGGCTCAGGAAGTGATTAAGTCATGGTGGTGGAGTGCTCCAGAATGAGATTAGAGCCATTACAAGAAGAGCCCAGACAGCTAGCTAGCCCTCTATCTGCCACCTAAGAGTACAGCAAGCTGTCTGCCATCTGCAACCTGGAAGGGGCCCTGCAGAACTCAGCCACGCTGGCACCCTGATCTCAGACTCCCAGCCTCCAGAACTGTGAGAAATGCATTTCTATTGTTTATAAGCTACCCAGTCTATGGCACTTTGTTAAAGCAGGCAGGAAAACTGCAAAGACATGCACCCCACCAAATATTCCTTCAGCTTCTACTCATCTCAGTCTGTCCTCTCTACCTCAGGATTCTCTTCCCTCAAACATTACTTCTAAGCACATGACTACCACTAGGTCTCTATTTTTGTCCTCACCAGTGCCCTGAATTCCAAACATACGTTCCCTTCTCTGTGCTGAACATTTGGTATGGTGAGATTTGCTGTCAGCTCCTCATCAGTACAGCTAAATCAAAATTCATCTCGCCTACCAAAAATGTAGCTTGCTCACATTCCTTCATATCTTAATGTATTCCACCACCGTGCCCCCAGACGTTGTAGGGCTTCCTCAACCTTTCGATTGTTCCTTGGATGTCTCTTCCCTATAGCTTTAGGATTACCACTTCTGGGTCTCAAATTTAGGTCACTATTGTCTCCCATAATCTGATAACACTTTAGGGGCAGTTTTCTTTCTCTGCCCTTCTAGTCTCTCTCTCCTTTCCTTCGCTGCCAGATTAACCTGATGCAGATGTCATTTGGGCCACATCTTTGGTCAGTTCTAGAGGGCTCCCACTGTGTAATATCTTCCATGGTGGTCAAGGCTTTCCTGGCCCTGAGGAATCTTGCTAGCTATACTTCCCATTACCCTATTTTTCTCCAGGAACCCTCCCATCACATTGGTTAACTCACTGCCTTTAAAAGGCATGGTGTGCCCCCTGGGCCCACGTTTCCAAATACCATTTGCCTTAAGAGCAACTCCCGAGTCACCTCCTTACAGAGAAGGTCCCAAGCATGGAGTGATTTCTCTCAGAAATCCCAAGGTAGAGAAATGGACAGTCATTTTAGCAAGTAATCACCTGCTATCATGTAATTTTTTCCTACTGTTATTCTGCATTACTTACATTTTTTGGCCAACTAACTTTCCTCAGATTTGTATCCTTGAGTGGGTTCCAAGCTGCTTCAGAAGAGGAACTGAAATATTTCTGTTTCTTGCTGCCATGAACAGAGGAGGGGCTCGAATTCTGCAGGTTGGCTGCAGAAATCAGAAAGTCGGAAATTCAGTGAATTTCCAGAGGCAGGCCCAGCACAAGTTAGCTTTTTGATAAAACTTGAACCTTGACTCAGCTAACCTGAGGAAACAAACACTGGTAAATGATGGGCAGGTATATGTTAATTGCACAGCATAGGGAAGGATGAGGTTTCTCTTTCCAAAAATTAGGAATTTCTCCCAATCTTCCGTGGCTCCAGAATATCAACCCATCCTATGGACTTGGAGCCTTCTAGCAGTTCTCAAACTGGAGCTATACTGGGCTTTAACAATTTTTCCCTCCCCTTTGGGATACGATTCTTCTCCTGTATTGTTAAGAACAAGGACTCCCTGACTGTGTTTTGGGAGAAGGGCCCTTGGGCTAAGCTCCATTAGGGGAGCCTTGTTCACTAAATTGGAATCGTTTGTCCTTGACAAAGGTGATGGCAGGCTTGCTGGGACTACTTTGCATTTCCTTCCCTCCAAAAAGAATTCTGAGAAGGAAGAGCCGCTATTTGGAAGACATGAAGTTCCTTCCAGGCAAGAAGAGATGAATGTTTTGGGGGAAATTGTCAACCAGGGGGAGAAATGAGTTATTGTTGAGAAATATGAGAGCTTTGCAAAGAAACAATGGCATGAAACACATGTTCCCTACATAGAGAACGTGTGTGTGTGTGTGTGTGTGTGTGAGAGAGAGAGAGAGAGAGACAGACAGACAGACAGAGAGAGAGAGAGAGAGAGAGAGAGAGAGAGAGAGAGGGTGAGTCTTGTTCCTCTGAGGAACAGATGCCAGTGAGAGATTAACATGCAAGGACTTTGTGAGGACAAGGGTCCGTGTGGAAGGAAATGAGGAGGGAACCAGAGAAGGTGGGCGGAGCCATCTGACTGACATGCAAGCCTGAGAAGAAGAGACGGTTGTGTGTGTGTGTGTGGGGGGGGGTTGTCCTGGACTCCTGTGCAGTGCAAGGAAGTTTTGGCACAGCCTCAGAGAGGGCTTGAAGCAAAGTGTCTCCCAGGACCTAGTCTGCCTAAGTATCTCCAAAACACTCAGTCATTGGCCTGCAGCAGCCCGTGAGGGGCTTGGCGTTGACACATGACCTGTGATAGATTTCAAAGCCGAGCGTGCTAGTGATTACCAAACTCAGCAGCAGGGGTTCTCCATTAATCATGCTCCGTGTAGTAGAAAGTCTGTGATATACATTCTCATAGCTGCCATGGGGTCTAGCCGGAGAGAGCCCATGAAAATAGGTCACAGTGCTTTTCACCTAAAGCTGCAGGGGAGACACTGCTGACACCTAAGGTGAGGTGAGGGGATCTGTATTCTGATGTGTGTGTAGGGGGGATGGAAGAAACTGCCAAATGACTTCTCTTTGATGGATCATAGAGCCACTGAAAGGAGGACAGGGGTTCTGCCTCTAGAAGGTGGGTCCAAAGTATGTGAGTCAGGTTCTTCCCTAAGACAGAAGAGTATTTCTCACAGGAGAAACCCCCAAGGACATCTAGGAATCAGGCTGGGGTTGAGGACATGGAGAAGGCTCCTTGAAAGGAGCCCTGGGTGTGAGGGAACTTGGGGAATGAACTTTGGGACCAGGGGCAGAGCACCTAAGCCAGTGGCATAAACATCAAGATGCAGAGCCTCGTATTTTAGAGCATGGGCCTTTGCTTTCCTTTTCTTCCCCCAGAGGGGGACTCAGCCACTCTGCTTGGCTCATCTGACTCCTGTTCCTATTGAAGCACCTAAACCAGTGACCAGCTGTGTCCCAAACACCTGCCCAAGGCCACCAGGCAGGGACTCACACCTGTGAGTAGAAGCCTCTGTTTCCCGCTGTGTCCTGGATTCCCAACCAGTGACTGGACCATGTTCAAGGCCCAATCTTCTGCCCTGTCCTCTAACTCCGGGCCTAGCCCAGCCTTTAACCAGTGTCAAGTTGGCCAGCACTTCCCCCTTGTGCAGCTGTCCTTTCGTCATAAGCCAGGTTTTGGTCATGGTTTTGAACCTTCTGTCTCATACAACTTGTCCACAACTTTCCGAATGCAGGGGTTTCCAGGCTACAGCACTATGATGATCTGTAAAAGAATTTGTGTGTGTGTGTGTGTGTGCACGTGCATGCATGCAAACATACACATACACACACACACACACACACACACACACACACACACATATGTGTCCTTAAGCATTATGTCATTTCCTGTGCTCCCCTTATCACCAAAAATCCCTGCCGCTCCTGCCCAAATGTGGACGATGCTCAGGAGAGAAATTGTTTCATCTGCAGACCAGAACTCAGAAATCTGCTGAGTGTACAGCTGAAATGACTGAAAAGCCATTAATTGGAGTGTTTCTGGAAGTAACTGCTGAGTTCTCTAAGGATAAACAGAAAAGGAGACTTTAAGAACAGATTAATTTCAGTCAGGGGCAAATGCTCCCTCTGCAAAGAGTTGGGGAGCAGAGAGTTGGGGTTGCTTACCCCAGAATGAAGAGGATGGGGGTCATTTATAATAAGAATGATCCCTTGTAGTGGTAGGTAGAGATCACTGTATTTGTTTTTCTTGTTGCTGTCTAAAAATTTTACCATGAAGTTAGCACTTAAGAAAATACTCACAGTTCTGTAGGTCTGAAGTCCAGAGGCTCCACTGGGATCTCTGCAAAGGGTCCAGGTGTTGGCCAGGCTGGGCTTGGAGAAGGAGTCATTTCAACACTCGCTCAGGTTTGGGCAGAATTCAGTTCCTTGGGGTTGTACAACTGTGACCCCATTTTCTTGCCAGCTGTGGCCTGGGAGGTGCTCTCATCTCCTACAGACCTCTCTCTGGTCCTTGCATGCACCTCCACCAGCCCCAAACTAGCAATGGTGCATTAAGTCCTTCTCAACTCAAGCTTCAAATCCCTCTGACTTCTTCTGCGACCAGCCAGAGAAAGCCCTCTGCCTTTAAAAGTCTCCTGTGATTAGATTAGGCCCACCTGGATAATGGTGCTTTTGATCAGTCATGGGAGAGGTGCCACATCACCTCCACTGGGAGGGCATTAGACAAACGTGAGGGCCACTGGGGACTATTCCTGGCATTCTGCCTATCACAATCACCACATTCAGCTCTTTCCATGTTTTGATGCTGTTTAAAAATTAATCTATTGAAGGCAGGAAGCATCATGACTGGCAAATTACTCACACTTTTGTGAGTTCTCTCCTTCACTTGCTTTTGTTAGTTTTCCGTGTGTGCATAGAAAGTCCACCCCCCCCCCCCAAGTACACAGAGAGCAATGTGTCCTCCTCCTATCATCTACTGCAGGGATATCTGGCACGGTATGACTAGGTACACACCAGGGTGGGTTCAGGGAGTGAAGTATAGGACAGCTGAGCATCTGAACTCAGTGTGGCCAAAGGACTGACATAAAAGGCAAGAGAGAGCAGCCTGGGGTGGGTCTCACATGGAGTCAGAGCAAGCTTGGGTCAGCTCTGCCACATCACCACCT
Organism: Microcebus murinus; assembly: GCF_040939455.1. Taxonomy (NCBI): domain Eukaryota; kingdom Metazoa; phylum Chordata; class Mammalia; order Primates; family Cheirogaleidae; genus Microcebus; species Microcebus murinus. The sequence continues at coordinate 161,706 of NW_027438967.1, read as the reverse complement.
GCAAACTGAGGTAGTTATATGCCCACCACCATAGGAGAAACCCCAACTTTGCACTCCTTAGCTCGTAGAATTCTCACCTGAGTTTCAATACTGCTTTCATCACATTCCCAGTCCTTAGCATACCTCACTAGTCTGCGCAGGTGGAGAGACTGCTTTGTACGACAGAGCAAGATTTCACTACCCGCTCGGCTAGGGGAAGCGGTGTACAAGCAAAAGTGAAAAGACAAAGATCGTGTATTTACAACATGCTAAAAATGGGGGTTTGACAATGGTCATCTCAGGAGGATTAATGGGTAGATCTGGGAAAACAATAGTGGAGGAAGGACAATGTTTTAGGTTGTTGAAGAGTGTTGGCTCTGGATGCCATTTCTGGGAATGTGTATAGGGTGCTCAGAAAGAGAAGGGAGAGACAGACACCTAGTAGTCACAGAAAGCCCCTTACTGAAGAACCCTGTGCCAAGACTTTTAGAACCATATTTTTCAGCGCCATTAGAGAAAAGTAACATTGTATGTGGTCTCACTGCACGTCATGTCACAAAAGGATTTCTGTAGGCAGCTGAGCAGCTTGTGGGGTAGCACCTCCAGCCAGTGATTATGAAGGTGACAATCAAATGTATGTGAAGCCTCCAGGGCACAAATGCTTGCACCTCAATAAAATGCTGCCCTATGACATTATATAAAATGCTTATAGAAAGAGTAGATATCATTGCCTATTAAGTACACTTAGAGTTATATTTGAGAATGGAGGAGGAAGCCAGTAGTTAACATCATTCACTGCAAGGCACCTTTCCCATGAGCTGGCATGCAAAAGACAGAATACCAGCGACCGTCCCCTAAATGCTTATGATATGCTATGCATTATTCTAAGCTCTTGAGATGTATCATTTCCTGTAATCCTCAGAAGAAGCCTAGGAGGTGGGTCTCCTGATTGTCCCTGTTTTACACACAGGAAGTAGAGGGACAGAGAGGTTAAGTAAGGTGTATTACCTTACTTAAGAGGTTAAGTGACGGCTCTCCTTTCTTCCCTTATCACCCTTTGTTTCAGTCTGGCCACACACCCTCCTCGCTGCCTTCTGGATATCTGAGAACCTCCAGCTTCACCTTTTTGTCCAGACGCAAGGGCCGGGCGGAGCTTCCAGCTCAGACTAGACCTCCATGGATCCACTCCAGAAATGGAATCCAGTGTCGATGTCGGGATCTTCCCAGATGACGGCTGCAGAGAGTGCGCAGGCGGGCACAGCAGCCCCTCGGCCTTCTTCCTCAGGGCAGCTGATGGTGGGCCTGGGTAACCCGCGCCCTGGTCCTGGCTCCAGCCACCTGGGATGCAGACACCGTGACCACATGGCACCTTACCCGGCTGAGAGGGAACCCAGGATCGTTTCCTCAGGGAACAGGGATCAGAATTGATTCCGATGCGAGTGTCCATACTGCCAGAGCCATAGGCCGACTCTTTCTGGGATCCCTGGGGAGAGAAGCGGGGCCCCTCCTGCTTCCTCCTGGGAGGCGCTAGTGCAGGGCCTCAGCGGCCTGACCCTCAGCCTGGGTACCAGCCAGCCCGGCCTTCTGCCCGGAGGGGCGCTCCAGCAGCAGGAGAGAGAGGAGAAGCGCCAACTGGAGAGGCAGCAGGAGAGCAAGAGAGTGTTCCAGAGGCTGCTCAAGCAGTGGTTAGAGGAAAACTGAGACACTGTTCGTCACGCGAGGCAGATCAGGAGGGATTCAGGCGCAGATGCGGTGTTGCCAGCTCCCGGGCGTGGGACCAGACAGTGAGCTCTAGTCAGAGGATGGCCGGGACCTGTGTCATGACCAGAATCCTCCAGGAAAATCTTGTTTTTTCCTCCTCATCTTGTTGTCAAAAAGCTACAAAGTATCCAATGTAGCAGCAGTGCTTTCCTGACATCTATGTCCTTTTGGCCCATTTTATTGACTGCCTCCCGGGAGAAGCATGAGGTGTGATGGAAAGCATGTGTGTTGTGCAGTTGGATTATTGAGAGGAACTCAGAGAGAAGATGAGCCGCAATTTCCAGAACTTGAAGCAGGAGAATGCATGAGAATTGCATCCACACATTGGACTGTTTGGGTTAAGCATTCGACTAAGGTAACCTACATGTAAGTAAAGAAATTTCGCTCCTTAACAAGGGAGTATTAGAATCCCTTGAAGAACTTTCTAATGTATTGTATCAATTGTGAATCCCTAATAGATGCGTGCTTTAAAGGAAGGTAATGGTAACATACTGGTTAGTTTACTGGCATTGGTTTATGTCCCCCCACATCTGAGTTGATTGAATCTAAATCCTGGGGCAGCTGTTCACGATATCTCAAGAGAGGCTGCAGAAGTGTAGACTCTGAATGATGGAGGAGGGAGGCCTGGGAACATGCTCGAGTCACCATTGTGGTGCCATAACTGCAACAGCAGCTGAAGCAGCCTTGCGGGATAGAGCGTCTCCCTTACCGCTTCTCCCTTACCGGTGAGCAACGGGAAGCAGTCTCCTGCCCATGGGAGACCTGTCAGAGCACCTGCCTGTTGGTGCTCAAGTCACTGACTGGGGGTTTGTCATCATTCCTCAATCTCAGGTGCCCCTCATGTGGTCATGTGCTGGGGACAAACATCTCTGTGTGATTGGAGGAATGCATCAGGGTTTAGATGTGTATTTTGATTATCATGACATTTATTTGATTTAATCTCTCCAAATTTTCCCTCTAGAGTCCTCTGATTTTACCAGAGCACATGAAATAGCCTTCTCCAAATGTGAAAATAGGTCCTCTTCTGACACTACCTGCTTTCTGGTGTAGTCGATATGGACTGAAATTTCATCTTGTGATCTCATCAGAGAGCTTGAGAGATAAATTACCCCTGTAACATTCACCACCACCAATTCGAACACAACTTATTTGCTCAACAGGTGAGGCTACAATATTTTACATAAGCCATGTGAGATCAACTATATAAAGAATTAGTCTTGATTTTAATGTTAATTGCACCCACATTCTTCTATAATAATTCTACCTCCATAAATGACTGGAGTGTTTCTTTTTTTCATGGCATTTTACAATCATCCTTCATGTTTTATAAGAGCTGTGCATTCCTTCTACAATTGGAAACACAGACTTTCTTCCTCTATCTGATGTTCTTCTCCGCTTCCTCCCCTGGGTGGTGGTTTCCCTGACTTTCTCTTTGCATACTTCATCACTTGCTGTGACTCTTTAGAATGCACGATTAGAAGATTTTATTTATTTATTTATTTATTTTATTTCAGGATATTATGAGGGTACAGACATTTTGGTTACATTTTAAAGATGGATAAAAGACTGGCGAGGAGGAGCTGCATGGACTCACGTGGCAACGGTTCTATTTCTGGATAATCAGACGAACCACATCAACCAACAAACAACATGAACCCCTTCCACACCTGCTGTGCTAGTAGTGGCCAGAGGCACCCTAGATGGCTGGGTGGCACAGGTTTCCTTTTCAGTTCCGTGGACCCGTTACCACCAAGTCATCTGTGGGAAACCTTCATCCCTAAGGTGACAAGGCCGACAGCTCAGCAGAGCCCACTGTCATGGGGACGGGAAAGAAATGTTCTGAGTGGTTCCACCTACCTCCACTGTTCCCTCCTGCTACCCCTACCTGTTAGAGGCAAGGACCCTCAAAGACCCTCAACTCCCCTATGACTCGTCCTACACACGGACTTCGCCCTGGAAAATTCCAGCTATAGCTCCGAGAAGAATGCAGTCCATGACGTGCTGACCACGGGATGCTCCAGGGTGTGCTGACTGCAATTGTTCCCGACCACCTGCCAGGTTGGAGATGAGTAACCAGTCAAAAACAGGATACCGATAAGACGCTGATTGGGGCTGATTAACCCAGACCCAAGCCTCATCGTCAACACTCTATTTTTTTGTTTCTACTTCCTTGTTTCTGTATGCTTATAAAACCTACTAAGAATCTAAGTAAAGCAGACCTTGACAATCATTCGCTTGGTCTCGTTTCTTTCTCTCGCTCATCTCTTTCAGGCACGGTCCCCCTCGCCCCTGCGAGTAAGAGAAGGTCCCGCGGGCCGGGACAAGTGGCGCCCAACGTGGGGCTCGAGGTACGGACCTTTGTCGGGTGACGCCACGGAGTGCTCTTCGGCCGAAGGAAACCCTACAGAGACCCTCGTTCTGCCGCTCACAGAGTCGACGGTCTGGTGAGTAAATTTTTACATTGTCACCCCATCGAGATGGGCCATTCATTGTCTAAAGAGGCCGTTTTTATTAAGGATCTCAAGGCCTCACTCAGAGAGAGAGGAATTAGAGTTAAGAAAAAGGACTTAGTAAAGTTTTTTGTGTTCATTGATTGTGCTTGTCCTTGGTTTATTATTGGTGGACCTGAGATTCACCCACATAAATGGCAAAAAGTAGGTAGAGATTTAAATGATTTACTTCTAAATCAGGGCCCAGATGCCGTCCCTGTATCTGTTTTTTCGTACTGGGGACTAATCAGAGATATTGTTGAAGGGGCAGATTCAGACCCCAATAAAAAGCAGCTGCTCTCTGTAGCAGAATTCTGCCTCCGACCCATGTCACGGTCTGCTTTGTGAGGCGACCGGAGAGTCGGCTTCTCCTAATGATCCTGAGAGACCAACATGCCCTTCCCCTTGTCCTATTCAATTTCAGTCGGCCTCGGAGAACAGCCGACAAGAAGATCCCCAGCCCCTGGACTCCTCCGAGCGACCACAGGGAGCGCAGGAGTGGACTTGTGTGCCTCCTCCGACACAATATTAAAACCTGAAGATGGTGTTCAAATTTTGCCTACTGGCTCATTTGGACCCCCACCGGCTAATATGTTCTTTTTTATTCTGGGCCGAGCCTCCTCTACTCTTGCAGGGCTCATAGTCCACCCTTCCATAGTAGATAGTGACTTTACCGGGGAGATTAACATCTTAGCCAGCGCGCTTACCGGTCCTATGTGTGTCTCTAAGGGACAGCGTTTAGCTCAGGCGTTGCCCTTGCCCCTTAATACATCCTTCCCAGCCATCACCTCTAACCGAGGTGCTTCCTGCCCTGGCTCTTCTGATCTCTATTGGGTCCAAGCTATCACCAAAAAATGACCCACCCTGCGGTTAAAGTTAGATGGTAAACTTTTTGAAGGCCTTCTTGATTCTGGCGCCGATTCCACAGTTATTGCCCAGGACGCCTGGCCTCGATCATGGCCACTGCAGCCTTCCCTTACGCACTTACAAGGTATAGGACAGTCTAATAATACTCTCCAGAGCTCAAAAATTTTAACATGGGAAGACCCTGAGGGAAACAAAGGCACCACCCAACCCTTTGTAGTCCCAAACCTGCCTGTTAACTTATGGGGGCGTGATATCCTTGCACAAATGAATGTCATTATGTGCAGCCCCAATGAAGTTGTAGCCAGCCAAATGCTTAAACAGGGATTCCTCCCAGGACAGGGCTTAGGCAAGGAGGGTCAGGGACTAAGAGCACCCTTGACCACCCCCCCTAAGTCAGACAGATCAGGACTAGGGTTCAAAGAACATTTTTTGTAAGGGCCATTGATCCCCCTGCACTTCAGGCAGATAAAATCACTTGGAAAAGTGACTCACCTGTCTGGATCGATCAGTGGCCCCTCCCATCTAACAAGCTAGCCGCAGCTACAGTGTTGGTGCAGGAACAATTAGCTGCCGGACACATAGAGCCCTCTACTTCACCATGGAACACCCCCATTTTTGTCATTCGAAAAAGGACTGGCAAGTGGCGGCTGCTACAGGACTTGCAGGCTGTTAATCAAACAATGGTTCCCATGGGGGCACTCCAGCCTGGTTTGCCTTCGCCCGTAGCTATCCCCAGAGGCTACTATAAGATAGTCATTGACCTAAAAGACTGCTTCTTCTCCATACCATTGCACCCAGATGACTGTAAGCGCTTCGCCTTCAGTCTTCCGGTAGTAAACTGTATAGGACCCTCCCCGCGTTTCCAGTGGCGAGTATTGCCTCAAGGCATGGCCAACAGCCCTACCCTTTGCCAAAAACATGTAGCTCAGACAATTGATTCTTTTAGAATTCAACATCCTCAACTATATATAATTCATTATATGGATGACATTCTTTTTGCCGGAGCCGAAGAGGCAACCTTACATCAAGTTACTATGCAGGTTGTCTCGGCCTTACAAGCTCGAGGCCTCCGCTTGTCCCCCGAAAAGATTCAGGTCTGTCCCCCTCACCTGTTCCTAGGTTTTGAATTATTCCCCAATAAGGTCCTCTCCCAAAAAGTACAGATCAGAAAAGACTCTCTTCAATGCCTTAATGATTTTCAGCGTCTTCTAGGAGACATTAATTGGCTTCGCCCATATTTAAAACTCACCACAGGACAGCTAAAACCCCTATTTGACATCCTGCAGGGAGATACTGACCCAACCTCTCCCCGCTCCCTAACTAAAGAAGGGCAGCAAGCGCTTAATTTGGTCGAGCAGGCCATAAATGCCCAGGCCATTGGCTACTTCTCCCCAGATTCCCCCTTGTACTTCATTGTCCTCCCCACCCCCTTTTCGCCCACAGGACTCTTTTGGCAGGGCAAGCCTCTTTTTTGGGTTCACCTATTGGCTTCCTCCCCTAAAGTCCTTCCCACCTACCCTTACTTAGTAGCTAAAATTATTCGATTGGGGCGAGAAAACTCCCTTAAGCTCTTTGGAAAGGATCCAGATATCATAATACTCCCTTATAATGCTTCTCAAATTCAGTGGCTAATACAAACTGATGATGATTGGGCAGTTAACTGTACGTCTTTCCAGGGCAAACTAGATAATCATTACCCCCCTGATAAACTAATTCAGTTCCTCTATCGGACACCTGTAATATTTCCCAAAAAAACAAGAGTCTCCCCCATTCCAGGAGCCATCTTAGTCTTTACCGACGGATCCTCCTCAGGCACCGCGGCCTATAGCATTAATGGCCAGGTCCGCAGTTTTCCCACCAGATTCTCCTCTGCTCAACTCGTTGAGTTAGCAGCCTTAGTCGCAGTCTTCAAATACGTAGATCAGTCACCATTTAACTTATATACTGATAGTTCTTATGTTGCTCATGCTGTCGCCACTTTAGAAACTGTGCCTCATATTCGGCCCTCCAACAATACCACTCAAATGTTCCAGCAACTACAAGGACTCATTCACTCCCGTTCTGCGCCCTTTTTTATAGGCCATATTCGCGCCCACAGTGGCCTTCCTGGGCCTCTAGTAGCTGGAAATAATCTTGTTGATCAGGCGACTCGCGTTGCAGGCGCTGTTCACAATATCACTGTTGATCCTGTCTGCGCTGCACGCCAGGCTCATGATTTACACCATCTCAATGCTCATACCCTCAGGCTTAAATTCTCCATTACTAGAGAACAGGCCAGAGAAATCGTCCGCCAATGCAGGGCTTGTTTTACCCTTCTCCCTGAGCCACACCTAGGAGTCAACCCTCGCGGCCTGATCCCTGGGGAGCTCTGGCAGATGGATGTCACTCATTACCCCCCTTTCAGAAAGCTTAAATATGTACATGTCTCTATAGATACTTGCAGTGGATTTATCTTTGCTTCCCTACAAACAGGCGAGGCCACCCGCCACGTTATTAGTCATATTATAGCCTGTCTCACCTCCCTCCCTCAGCCTAAAGTTATTAAGACTGACAATGGCCCGGAATATATCAGCTCCAATTTCAAAAGTTTTTGTGCTCAGTTAGGCATTAAGCATGTTACAGGCATCCCATATAACCCTCAAGGCCAAGGTATTGTAGAGAGAGCTCATCAGACGTTAAAAAATATGCTCTCCAAACTACAATCGGGAGGAGGAATTTTGTACCCTTTAACAGGTAATTCCAAAACCCTTCTTAATCATGCCCTGTTCATTTTAAACTTTCTCACCTTTGACACTGCCAGTAAAATGGCCGCCGAACCGCCTTTGGCACCCATCCACCACAGATACTTATGCACAGGCCTTATGGAAGGAGCCGCTTACAGGCAAATGGCTGGGGCCTGACCCTGTCCTCATATGGGGAAAAGGACATGCCTGTATCTACGATACCCAGGCAGGAAACGCCAGATGGCTACCAGAGAGAGCGATTAAGTTATATAACCCACCCAGGGAATCCCCTGAGAAGAATTCTTAATTCTGTTCTCTTCCAGAAATACAATGACTCCCCGAGAAAAGGCGATGCCTCTCCTATGCCTGATTCTAATCGTGATCAAGAGCACCATCGCAACCAACATCCATCAGATCTACAACTATACATGGCAGGTAATTAATGAGGCAGGAGACGTTGTTAATTCCTCCTCACATCTCTCCGCCGTTATACCATGGGATCCATTAGAAATTGACCTATGCGTATTAGCTCTTGGGGCTAAAGACCCTGCGTGGGGCCTTCCCACACTTTTCGCCCCTCAGCCAGCTCCTCCGACAGCTGACTCCTCCCCAGGCCTTTGTTCCTCGGGAGCCGGACGCTCCGCAACAAGGTATATAGACTTTTATGTTTGCCCAGGGGCCCATCGGCCTCGCACCAACAACTATCAATGTGGTTACGCCCCTGACTTCTTCTGTGCCTCCTGGGGCTGTGAGACCACCGGTGATGCCTACTGGAATCCCTCCTCTTCCTGGGATTATATCACCGTCAAAAAGCAGTTTCCCTGTCGAGCTCCTTCATCCCCTTACACCCCACAACCCCCCACTGACCCTCAGTGTAAAAACCAGTGGTGCAACCCCCTGTTGATTTCATTCACCAAAGCTGGAAAAAAAGGTTTCCTGGGCTCAGTCCAGGGGATTTGAGTGGGGACTTAGACTTTAAACATCTAGAAAAAACATTGGTCTCACATTTAAAATCAAGTTAATTAAAAGCCTCCCCAGAGGTCCTACGGTCGCAATAGGTCTTAACCACGACCTACACCCACCTCGACCTCACGGTCCCTCCAGGGACCTACCCTCCTCCCCAACTGTGTCCCCTCCTCTGCTCAGCACCTCCCTATACCAACCTACCCTGCCCGAGGGGCCCCCCTTCCTCGGCAGAACTAATTCTCTCCTTAGTCAATGCCTCTATCAGGACCATCCGAGAGGCCAATAATTCAGAATATCAGGAATGTTGGGTATGCTACTCCCCCCGGCCTCCCTTTTATGAAGGCATCGCTACATTTGGTCAGCCATTATTTACTAACGACACCAGCAGACTCAGGTGGGGCCTAGAGACCCATGATGGCCTAACACTCAGCCAAGTCACAGGCCTAGGCCTTTGCCTTCTTAGCCCAAGAATGCTTCCCCCCGCACCCTTAGAGAAAATATGTAATCAGTCAATTACTGTCAACTCCACTTTTCAGTATATTCAGGCATCTAACACCTCTTATTTTGCTTGTTCTTCCGGCCTTACCCCGTATGTAGTCTCTGCAACGTTTCTTGAGCATAGAGAATACTGTGTGTTAGTCATGCTCTTCCCCAGGCTCACTGTACATCCTGCTAATGAGTTACTTCAGTTTTGGGAGCGCGGCACCACAATGCCCCGGGTAAAAAGAGAACCCATCACGGCCATAACACTCGCAGTTGTTCTAGGCCTTGGTGCCACAGGGGCTGGAACAGGCATAGCCTCTCTAGTCACCTCCAACCAGCAATACCTACAGCTCTCTGTAGCCATCGATAATGACCTCCGAGAGCTACAGCAAGGTCTAAAATATCTTAAGGAGTCCCTCGCTTCACTCTCTGAGGTAGTGTTACAAAATAGAAGAGGCTTAGATTTAGTGTTCCTCCAAGAGGGAGGTTTGTGCGCAGCACTCAAAGAAGAATGCTGCTTCTACGCAGACAAAACAGGCCTGGTAGAAGATAGCATTGAAAAAGTTAGACAAAGCCTTGAAAATAGGAAGAAACAGAGGGAACAAAGTGAGGCATGGTATCAAAATTGGTTTTCCACATCCCCCTGGCTATCCACATTGCTTCCCAGTGTCTTAGGGCCGCTTGTAGGCTTTCTGTTGCTCCTCACCTTTGGGCCTTGGGCATTCAAAAAACTAACCAACTTTGTCAAGTCACAGGTAGACGCAGCCACACAAAAATCGGTCTCCGTGTTTTACCAACGGCTAGAACAAAGAGGCTCCAGAGAAGACATCCATACAGAGTCTCCCCATTCAGCCACAGAGGGTCTAAATTTCTCAGACCTTGCCTCAGACATGGAACGCAGTTGGTTCCAAAGGCTGTGGAGACGCCCATGACGGGATTATCGCGATGCCGTGTACCAGGTGCACACCCCGCCAGCTGTGAGGTAACTCCATGACGGGAATATTGTAGGTCCATGCCCGGGGGCACACTTCATAATCAGAAGTGCCGGAGCTAGATGCCACCTACATAGCCTAAGACAGAGGCTTCACCTTCACATTAATCGCCAGATCTTATATTTGGGGTGCTGGTCGCGGAAGCACATCGCGTAGCCTAAGACAGGCTCTCCACCAACTTATATAAACCTCCCTCATATTAATAAGGAGAGGGGGAGATGTTAGAGGCAAGGACCCTCAAAGACCCTCAACTCCCCTATGACTCGTCCTACACACGGACTTCGCCCTGGAAAATTCCAGCTATAGCTCCGAGAAGAATGCAGTCCATGACGTGCTGACCACGGGATGCTCCAGGGTATGCTGACTGCAATTGTTCCTGACCACCTGCCAGGTTGGAGATGAGTAACCAGTCAAAAACAGGATACTGATAAGACGCTGATTGGGGCTGATTAACCCAGACCCAAGCCTCATCGTCAACACTCTATTTTTTTGTTTCTACTTCCTTGTTTCTGTATGATTATAAAACCTACTAAGAATCTAAGTAAAGCAGACCTTGACAATCATTCGCTTGGTCTCGTTTCTTTCTCTCGCTCATCTCTTTCAGGCACGGTCCCCCTCGCCCCCGCGAGTAACAGAAGGTCCCGCGGGCCGGGACACCTACCTGGTTGTCCTCTCTATGGAACAGGCAGCTCCTGTACTTTTCCCTGGATTGAGTATTACTTATGTTTTCACTTTGTCACTACTATTAACTAATCATTATACCTCTTTTAATTTCATTTCTTAGTTATTGCTCTCGGGTTTACAATTGACAACTTCAATTAATTTGAATCTATCTTCAAATATTATCCTCTTTGTGTGTAGTGGAAGAGCCTTACTCCATTACGTGCCCGATTCCTCTCTCCCATACTTCGGGGCATTTTTCTGGATGAGAGCACCAAGGTGTGTTTCTCCAAATGGCCCTAGAGCAGAGTCCTCATGGGGACATTTCATCTTCTTATGTATGTGGTACTGTTACAGCTCTCAAGACTACAGCCACATTTTAATAGCCATTGCTTCACCAGGTTTCCCCATTCTCTCTTAAATATTGTTAGGTCACTATGATTTTATTTCAATAGCTTGAACAGTATATGAGACATTATTTACTCGTGTGATTTAATTCTGTAAACTTTCCACATCCCTTTGAAGTAGACAGGCACATTTCCCCATTTTACTACAATAATTTTCACTAGGGAGAAGCTGAAGGCATGACCCCTGAAAATGGCATGTTGAACTTGAGGGCATATGGGGACTCTGCGTAGGAGGAGGTGATGGCGAGTGTGGGTTGCTAATATCTCTGGCAACACTGAACCCAGATGAGAAATACTGATAGAATTTCCTCAACAGAAGGGAATGCAGGTCATTACCATAGGTACTTGTAGGCATGACGAATCCATGAGGAGATTGCCACACTGCCAGAATGTGGAGAATTCTGTGGAGAAGACAGAATCCAGGCCCGGGTTAGAAGTGGTGGGGAAGTACTGCTCAGTATTATAGCATTCTGTCAATATTAGCAGTTGCCTAAAGGTGCTCTCAACTTGTTTATATGGAGCAAGGTGGCAGAAGTAGGATTGGGAACACTGATTCCAGCCAGGAGCTGCAGGGCTGCTAGGGTCAGCAGTAGGAGTATCTAGGCAAAGTGAGCCCTCTGCTCGTGGCAGGGAAGCAGGAAGGTCCTGTGTGCTGGTGCCGATGCATCTGGCTTACGTGCTCCGAGTGCTGCTCCTTCTTTGCTGGTGCTCCTGTGGATGGCATGGGAAGGGTTTTTTGACGCTTGCTGTATGGGAATCAGAGCATGATTGCATTGTTTGAACATTTGTCCTTGAGCGCATGTGGTGCTTCTCATGTCATCAGGCAGAAATTATTAAAATTACCATGCCCCATGATGGTTACCCCCCAAACATATTATTGCATTCTTTGGATGGGAAAATTCATTCAGCTGTGTGGCAATCTGTATACATTGACATCTGCAGAGGTGGTTATAGCAAAAATCAGCAAAATCTTGTGAGCTCTGAAGAGAATCCCAAACAAGTAAGTTTAGGTGAGTTGACTTGAAATGACTTTGTAAGAAGCCCCTGTCCCCATTCAAAAGGTGCGACTGGAGGATTTCCTTAGGAACTCAAAGGCTTAGACTGTGAGTGTGGGTCAGTGTATATGGCCTGGATGAGGGTGAGGTGATGACAGTGCGTCCAATTTCTGGGTGTTGCAGCTGCACCCAGTCACATCCCATGAGAGTCTTTGCCCTGTGATATTTCACCTTCCTTATCCCCTAGAATCTTCTCCATGTTACAAGAGAAGAATATAATTATCCCCACTTATCATCATGAATCCTGACTTTTCAGAGAGGTTCAAAAGCCCTCAGAAGGTCACACAGTAGTAATAGAGGGGAGCTGGGACCCAAGCTCTAAGCAGATTGTTCCCACCACAGCTTAAGGCTCTCTGGGTCTTTCTGTGAAGGCAATCCAACCATCCCTCACAAATCTTACCCATCACAAAGTTCTTGTTCCTCCTTGCTTGCCACCTCTGACTCTGTGCTTTGTTAGCTGTGGTGGGGTGTCAGGAGGATGTGGCTGAGGGTCTATGATCTGCAAATACATCCCATGCCTTGGACACTCTCTATCTGCGGTAGGCATGGGAGGCCCCATCCAGACACTTTTCTAAATAGGAGCCAAGAAAGACGAGTGGGATCACCGCTTGGAGTCCTCCACATAGGTTCTTTTCAAGATGCTGCGACCTGTACGTCCCTAGGAAGGTATGTGGTTGCTGAGATTATTTGCACCTCTTCACCCTTGTTCCAAGGCAGCTCCTCCCACATGGGATGGACTTCACATATGAGATGTCTCTTCCCTCTTGAAATGGACTTTCCCAATCAAGTTCCTGGGTTTGCATCTGGAGGACTGTGTCAAAGGAGCCAGAAACACCAAGCTGTGGTGTTGTGGGAAGATTCTCTACACTCAACCATGCCCAAGAATCACTGTAGCATCCTTATGCAGAAAGTTCTCACTGGGCTTGTTCTGTCCTCTGAGGAGTGGCCTCATTTCTACCAATCCTTGGGCAGATGAGAGCACATCATAGTGGAAGCCTGAATTTGTATTCATTCCCTCATGTTGGACATGTCTGAGAACATGTCAACTATATGTCTCTGGCTGTCTCCTGAACACCTCTGGTGAATTATGGAACCAATCTCAGGGACTGAAGGGTCAAAGATATTGGGAAAATAGACCGCAGAAAGATCCAGGCCTGACATGCCCATGACTACGTAGTGTGTCCTTCTGTGTGTGTGTGTGTGTGTGTGTGTGTGTGTGTGTGTGTGTGTGTGAGAGAGAGAGAGAGAGAGAGAGAGAGTAGAAAATGAAAAAGAAAGAGCAAAGTCTCAGGGTTATGAGGGGCCATTTCTGAGAGTGTATACTGACCTCAAATTACAGGTAAGAGCTCAAATCAAATGACACCTAGCCATGTCCAGAATGTCACATCCTAGCACAGCAACCAAAGAAATACCAGGGCCAGGAGAGAAGATGACATCCGGGGCAGGAAGGCAGGTAGAGACTTTTGGTGGAGTGTTAGCGCAAGTTGAATTGCATTGAACTGTGACTGGGAAATGATGAGAGGCTCTGCGGGCTGATCTATTTGAATAGAGGAACTGGCCAGGCCCTTTTCTTCCTCACGTGTCCTAAATGAAAAGAAACCTAGTGAGGTAACTGCCCCTTTCTGGATTTCAGGTGCCACATTCTGGCATTAAATTAAGCTAATTAACATATCCATCACCTCAAATATTTATAATTTTTGTGATGACAAGATTAGAAATTGACCCTCTTCGCAATGTTGAAATGTTCAGAACTCAATCACAAACTATATTCGCTATGCTGCGTGACTGATTTTTAAAAAAATCAAACTTATTCCTCCTAGGCGAGGCTTTGTACCCTTTGATTATCGTGACCCCATTCCTCCCCCCACCCCCTCAGCCTCTGGTAACCACCATGCTAGTCTCTGCTTCTACCACTTTAATTATTTTAGATTAGACATGTAAATCAGAACATGTGTTGTTTGTCTTTCTGTGTTAGGCTTATTTCAGGGAGCATAATGCCCTCCAGTTCCATCCACATTGTCCCAGGTGACAGAATTTCTTCCTTTTTAAGGCTGAATAATATTTTTATATATTATATTTATATACCACATTTTCTTTACCCATTCTTATTGTGATATGCCCACCACTGCCATAGGACAGGTGTTCCTCTATGTGGGACATTCCCTCCCTGGGCTTTTACATAGAATGACTAGGCCTCTTTCCAAATAGTACAGTCATCAATCACTGTATCCACCCTTCCAACGATTCCTTGTGAGTGCTTTCTATGCCTGAACACCTGTAGCCCATATCCTACAAAGTGCTTTTGAAATGGGAAATGGCAGGAGGCAAACATGTTATTTTGTGCAAACTCCCACCCTAAAATTGGGACATATTTGCACCTTGTCATCAGAGGCCTTATTGCCTCTTTGTCTACCTAAGCATTTTTGTGATATACATTTGCAAGCCCCTGAGGAGGGGGGTGGAAAGTTTTCAGCTGTATCTACATCTGCCCCTTCTACATTTGTCTTGCACAAAATGTATGGTCTGTGCCCTCCCCCGTGACCAGTATCAGTGAGTATAGAAAATTGAACAAGTATATTTAAAGCTTATGAGACTAATACTTCTTCTCAATTTTTCCTTATTTGAGGGATAAGGGACTTCCACATCAATAACAATAGCCCACAAATACGGAACTTCTGGTGTGGGTAAGAACAGGACCCTATGAGTGGATACATCAGGACTCCAGAGGGGAAGGAAAGGAAAGGATATGGCATGTTCATTTTGATAAAGCCCCTCCATCTAGTCCTTTCCAAGTGAGGGTCTCATAACTAGAAAAACGTGAAGTGATTCTTTAAGACTAAAGGGAATGAGGGTTATTACCTGAGGTGGTGGAGGAGGGAGGATGTTGCCACGGGTCTAAACAGGGTCTAGTACTCTAGAACATAGAATACAGCCAAAGGGGGTGAGGTTGATTCCAAACTCCACCTCCTTGAATGGCAATTCATGTGTTGCTCCCCCAGTTCTGATCAGAGCCCTGCATTACAGCTTCCAAACCTTTCAGCTCCTGTTAGCAACTCTTTTCCCCTGTATTCCCGGATGCTCATTTCAGAAGCGCCACAGTGCACACTGTGTAGAAGGAAAGATTGACCAGGAAAGACCGGATGGCAATGATGGACTGTGTGTGTGTGTGTGTGTGTGTGTGTGTGTGTGTGTGTGTGTGTGTGTTAGATATGGGGATCAAAATTGGACCTGAAAATAAAATGGTCCAGAAATTGTGAGAAATTTCTGAATATCAGAACGCTCCAGGAACAAGATGAAATGAAAACAATCATCCCTCAATCCTGAAAAGGAGAGGGTGTCTTTCAGAGCTAGGGGTTACTCAAAGAGTGCTCTGAAGTTGAAGTTGTGAATCAGGGAATGAAGGACAGGGAGTGGGAACACAGTCACTTCCCTGGCTGTGTTGTGGTGGTAGGGTCAGCAGTCAGACCAGCCGGCAGGGAATTCCCACAGCCCAGTGCAGGGAGCAGAGGGAAGCAGAGTCCTCTGCCTATAGCATGAGTTCCTGTGTGTTGCAGCTGTTGTCCATGACTCAGGGCTCCAGGAGCCCTTCCTTGTTGCCTAGTGCTCCTCATGTGCTGTGAACATCATTCTGGTGCCTGCTGTAAGAGACAAAGAATATCGATGTTGGTACGTATTTTGTATTTTCAGGACATAGTTGAGTAAATATATTATTTTTTTCCTTTGTAGAGTCAAATGACAGATAACCAGTGGTCAGTGGTATCACTTTTTTGGTTCATTGAGGTGTACTTGACAGATAAATATGGCATGTATTCAAGGTGTACAATATGATGTTTTGATCCACTCAGAACTTTGCAAAACTTTGAAGAGCTCAGAAACCGTTGAGATGAGATAGGAATCCAGGCAGTCTGGCTTCAGTCTCCATTCTTTTTTTCTTTTCTTTTCTTTTTTTTAAAACAGGCCAGTATTACTGCACAGTCTCCATTCTTAATGATCATACATTCTGAGGAATGTCAAGGGTCCAATTCATCAATATTATGCCTGCAAATACCAACACTTACATTCTTTAACTCGCAAAATCACCACTGCGAAGTTATGGGTGCGAGCATATAATTAGCCCTGTTGTGTGGTTGAGATGCAAGCTCCTGGCAGACGGGAAATAATGTGTGGGAAATGATGTGGTGGGAACAACCATGCCCTTGGGAAAACAGCCTGCCTTGTCTTCTCGATGGTGGACCTCTGACTTTCTGTTCATTGCTGCCATCCTGAGACAGAAGAAAAGAAGGGTGAAATACAATTTGCTCAACATAAAGCCCATCACTCTGCCCTGTATGAGGGTCGTGGTCGGGTGACAGATGCTAAGATTGCCTACACAGAAGGTAGACTTCTTTCCTCCGTAAAGTTTCATGGTATCATGCCGATATGCAATTGCAGGAGAAGAAAACCCTCCTTTTGTGAAGGCAATGGTCAGTCTCCTTAAGGATTCAAGGCAACCTGGGCAATAGGGACTTATCCCAAGGATACCTGGGGAAAGGAGGGAGGAAGGAACTTTGCTTGCTTCTTAGGTGTGAATCCCTCAAAGTCCCTACCCTTCCAGCCTGGGAGAGACTCAAGCCTCACAGAGAATCACAACAGTCTAACGACCCTATGGATATTAATGATATTCTGAGCTTGAAAGATGCACTTTCTTCAGGTTAGTAGAGTTTATCCGATTGTGTCCTTTTTCTACCACCCAAAGAAGGGCTCCTCCTCTGGGCAGAGTAACTAGCATACCCGCTTTGGAGGCAGGCCTTCTTCCTTATGTCCACCCAATCCATGCCTGTCCTTTTGTCCAACATTATGGAAGACAAGCAAACTTTGAAGAAGATTGGTCCTCCAATTTCTCTCTTATCCCATTTGGTTCTTGCATGTGTGTTCTCCCTTAGGGAGAGACAGCCCAATAAAATGTTTCCTTGACTAGAGAAACACAAGAGGGAACCTGAAATTGCGGGTTGATGTACTCACCCATTGCTAGAGGTGAGTTGCCAACAGGCCATTCAGGGGTTTCTCTGTCAGTGTGGTGCTATTAGTGCTCACTGGACCTTCACCACTTCCATGCATGCCTGGGGCATGAAATCTTGTAGAGCAAGCAGCAGTCTTCAAACTGGGCTCCTCACACTCATGGGAACTTCTGGATGCACAAAGTCTTTCTAAGGCGTTATGAGCCCAGGTAGCTTCAGGGCTTACATTTCTGAATCTTCAGACTTCCATAAGTGTTGTTTCCTAAAACTCATCTGCTCGAGACTGCCCTAGGGGCTCTCCCATTTCTCCTCCTTTTTCATAATCCTCCTCCTTCTACTTTACAAAAGGAGCCCATCCCCAGTGTTGTAATGGTGAATCGGACCCGGGCTTGAAAGTCTCCAGGCACCAAAGGAAGAATTTGAATATTTGAATATATCCTTTGACTTGAAGACTCCTGGCACAAGCCCACTCCATCCATCTCATAATGATTCTCATTCCCAATGAAACTTTATATTCCATAATTAATGGCTTTATTTCATAACACATGTGTGCAGGGATATATATATATAAATATATGATGTATATATAACATATATGATGTATATAAAATATATCTTATACATCTTATATGTAATACTTAAAGACTATAAGAAAGTGCATGTATGTGTATATATGTAAAATACATGTATGTTTGTATATATATGTGTGATGCATATGCTATTAGCTACATATTATGTCTCATGAATAAAGCACAAAAAATGGTCAAATTAGATAAAGGGCCTTCTTTGTTTTACACATAAAACGAGTATGCTATTTTATGCCCACACTAGTAGAAGTTCCTGTTAACCAAGTTTTTCTGTTAGTTCTTCATGCACCTTGAGATCCTCTTCAGTCATTTCTTAAATGATTCCTTACTCTTAAAAAAAAAAAAAAAATCCTTGTTTACTGCCACGCGCTTTACATTGTTGCCTATAAATATTTATCCTTAGATGCTTAGGACTATTATAGTGCCTGCTCTACCACATATTCTTGATTTTGTTTTTCCTTGACATTTAGGCGTACACTGTTTTGTGCTTTCCTAAAATGACCTTAAGGGAACACAACAATTTTCTCTTTTGCCCTAGAAAAGGAGCAACTATATGTGACTAACGCATATCTAAAATTCTACATATGTTAGTTAATTACAAAATATTACAAACGATCCTTTGTTTACCAAAATCATGGGAAAACACTGCAAATCAAAAGATCTCTTCCTAGGTTAATGAAAATATCCTAATAAAACCGATGTCAAAGATTGCATGCTCTTTAGTTTAAAAGAAGTTTATGCAAGTCTAAGCACGAAGACTGGCAGAGTAGCTATCTGTGAAGAGAACTCTCTTTAGGAGTCTAGGTTCACGAATCCTTTTCCCATTTTGTTCATGAAAAGTCTGCCAAAGCACCAGAGGTGCTTTTAGGAATACATAGGAATCGTCAGAGGTTAATTACTTATTTCGACCTTTCGTTAGATCCTGGAGCCAAGGCATGTCCACCTTGTCTAAAAGCGATAGCAGCAAGAGCCAAAGGTGCAAAACCTTCAGCTAATTTTAGTTCATGGGTAACTAGTTCCCCAAGCTGTACAGAATATTCTATCAACAGAAAACCTTCAGCACTTCTTGGCTCATCACCTGCCCTCCTATGAAAGAGACATCATTGCTTTCCCCTCAACACATCCTCGTGTGTTGCTGCACCTTTCCTCCTTTGCCCGAGGAAGAAAAAGCCTATGATTTCTTAACTCTGTGAGGAAAATATTCATATTCTGCACAGACCTTCTGGAAACTTCCTCGGACATCCCTGATTTAATTTTGTTGGTGATTCCTACTGAAGAAGAAAAAACTAATAACTGGCAAGCAGGCTTTGCTATCCCAGACTGGAATTTACCCTGGAAATGTCAGCTTCTCTCAGAAATAAAATTTGGTCTTATGGTGACATTACTCGCCCTCCCCTGGTCCTGCCAGCTGACAAAAGATGAATGAGCAAATATTTATACTGGTTGTAGGTGTGGTCTGTGGTTAGTCCATGTCTTTGAAATGTTTTAGAAACAAAGACTTTTTGAGACTGCTACAGGAACCCCTGTAAAATGGATGGCAAGATAAAAAGCCTCAAGATGCTTGCTAATTAAGGAAATTGCCATAATAAAAATGGAGTGTAGAAAAATTCTTGTCTGTATTACTCACAACAGCAGAGGTGTATTGGCAATAATAAAGAACCAACATTGATGGGCTGATTTCATGATTATTGTCCCGTACTCAGGTGATGCCTCCAGCTCTGCCACCAACCAACATGCACAAGTTTTGTTTCCAAAACACACACCGAAGCAGCCTCTGTGTGACCTAATATTAATACCTGGAGATTTGGTCTTCTGGAAATAAACAAAAAACAAACAAAGAAGTGTCATCGAGGAAACGCTGCCAGTAAGCCTCAGTGGAAAAGGCCTTATCAGGTACTGTTAGGGATGTATGTCACTTTGTGCAAACTATGAAAGAAGACAGCTTCTGGCCAAGACACCATTAGTTTTTCAATGCGTTAGCACCCATTTTTCCACTGTAACAATTAGCAGGGCTTGTCCTGATAAATATGAGTGACTGCAGCTTCTTGACCAACCAAACCTTTGACCTTGGTTCTAGCTTCTCACTTTTGAGATAAAAATTACAAAGATACTGGATCATAGTATTACCTCCCACTTCCTGACAGTGATCAATTAGAGAAAAGCTCCACTTCCTGAGTCCTCCCACAAATCAGCTAACACAAGCCCTTTTCCTATAGAAAAGACCCTAAGAAATACATTCCAGCATCATATTAATGAGATGCCCCGATGTGCTCCGCAGCGTGTATGGCATGTTCTCCCTCCTTGCAACTTTGTTGAGCTACTGATATGTTCCTCATGCCCTTTGTCTGGAGGATACTGGCAGAAGATAGGAGAACAGTTTGGATAGGGAAAATTATTACATGTCTTGAGGACTGAACTCTAATTTTTTGCTAAAAACTCCTTCCTAAGGAGGCCAGCTGGGTTAGGCTGGCAAATGGCAAGGAGGCCAGCAGGGTTAGGCTGACAAAGGGTAAATTCCCACTAAGCGGCTTTTGTTAACCAAACGAAGCAGTGGTTTACTTCCTGACCTGATTCTGGTATGGCATTAACATCACCTAAAAGATAAGAAGCCCCTGTCTTAACTCAAGCATCCTAGCAGATGCCTATCATAAATTTAAAATATCTTGACTCAAGCATCCTAGCAGGTGCCTATTGTAAATTTAAAATGTCCTCCTGTCTGGACCTCCCAGAGTGCTCATACCCTTATCTTAAAGTAAGCATATCCTTTCTGGTCTTCTAGATAAAGTCTAACTTTCTCAGCCAATTGCCAGCCAAAGAATCTTTAAACCCACCTATAACCTGTAAGCCCCCCCCCCGCCCCCCACCCCCCACCCCCCCACCCCCGCTTCGAGATGTCCCACCTTTTTGGGCCAAACCAATGTATGCCTCTCATGTATTGATTTGTGACTTTGCCTGTAACCCCTGTCTCTCTGAAAATGTATAAAACTGAACTGTAACCCAGCCACAGCGAGTCCACTTGCCCAAGGCCTCTTGGCAGTGGCTCTGGGTCATGGTCCTCAAATTTGGCTCAGAATAAATCTCTTTAAAATTATTTTACAGAGTTTGGCTTTTTTTCGTCGACAGTCTCATATCTTATGCCGATTTGAAACTTGGTTTTACAATGTAAACTAAAAATAAAATCGTAAGCTCCCCTATCAACTGAACAGACCCCCTTTTGGCCCAGAGGACCCCAGAAAAACTTTGAAACAGAATTTGCTGGTCATGAAGGCAAGGGAAGTCAGACAGGCCTCCTTATATCCCCTCCCTTTTGGAGTTTAGACACAACAACCGACCAGACCAGACCAACATTCGTGTTAAAATCGAGATCACAAGACTGATAAAAACAAGCTCTCCTTGGCAATAAGATACTAAATAATAGACAGGACCTAACACCATGCAAGACAAAAGGTTCAGTCACACCTGCAGGTCATCAATTTGCTTAACAGATCACTTTGAGTTGGTCTAGTGTGGTGTCGCGCCCGCCTCGCCAGCAAGGAAGACGCGGCAACCGGAGTTCTTCTGACAGTGCTTTAATGGGGTTCCCTTTAGACTTACATGATGCGGAAGACCCAGCCCAGCAGCGCGCAGGCTGCTATATACCCTAGAAGCACAACCCCTAAGCTGGGATAGGCCGCTCAGCTGTCGAGCCACCAAAGCATTAGTCCGTAGCAGGACCCTTCGTTTGCATGCTCGCGCCACAGGGCAACCGACAATTGCGCGTGCGCTGAACTTGTTTGCTGCTCTAGGCAAAGCCGGAAACAGGCGCCAACTTGTAATGGCGTTGACACCGCGCCCCACATCTCCCCCTGTTTTATTAATTTAATGAGAGCTGAGCAACCGTTCAGCACCGTCCTTCGACCGTGCGATCAAGGTTGCAGAGCCTCGCTTTCACCAGCAACCACCTAACCTTGTGCAATGAGCACAACTCGGAGGTGTGCAAAGGCTGGCTGTGGGATAGGAGACATGCCTTATTTGGTGCAATGGGAGAGACCACTCAGAGTGCAAAGGCCATGTCTGCTAAAATACCTGGGGGTAGGAGCGGGTGCAACCCAAAACTAGGCTAACCTTTTAGCATGGTCAACCACACCTGTGCAGACTGTCTCAGTTCAAGCGCAGCAAATGTCTGTGCCAATACCACATGGTCCGTGGCTGCAAGACCGAAACAGAGTCATAGAGCTAGGAGCTTCAACAGGAACAGGAATGTATCTAGGCAAGCAGGTAACAATGGCAGAGGGGTGAGACATGGCATTCCAACACAATGTATAATTGCACGTATTAGAGGAACAGTTCACATGTGTACCAGAGGGTTTTTCCGTGGATACCACCCAGATAAACGGGGGCCAAACACAGACAGGTGTAGGGGCAAAGGTCGCGTTTCGCCCTCCCGCAATCACCCTCACAGAACCCTCAAAAGAGTCGCTAAGATTTCTGCCATACCCCCAGCCACTATGGACAGGGGAGCCAAGTCTGTGCAGCTTCCGTTAACCCCACACAAAACACAAAGTCCCCTTCAAGGAGAAGGATCTATTTCCCTCCAGTTTACTACTCCGCGTGTCCAACGGCAGGTACGCAGTGCCCAAGGAAACATTAGTAGAAAAGAGGCGGGGGAAAATTGGTGAGTTACGTGTCACAGGCATCGGCAGGGGAAGCACTGACAGGATCCCCCAGCGTGGCTCCGCTGCCATCCTCGCGATCATCCATGCTGTCGTCAGGAGGAGTAGCCACTGGGTCCCCATGCTGCTCTGGAGGCTGCTGCACCGTTCTAGTCAGCCGCGTGGGCACCCAGATGGGATTGTCCTGGTCCTGTGGAAAAATACAAATAGCTCCCCTGGATCTCATTAACACTGGATCCGGGCCTTTCCATAGATTAGACAACACATCTTTCCACTTCACTAATTCTTTCTGTGGCGGAGCAGGCGTGACATGCCTGTCTGCTGCTGAACGTCCCTTGACATCTAAATTTAAAAAATTTAAAGTAAAGAGAGCAAAGGAGAGGCGTCCTTTGGGTGATAGCCCTAGCTGTAGGGCATCTCCCCCTTTTTGTTTTTGTAAGTACATTTTGAGCGTGCCGTGAGCACGCTCCACGATGCCTTGCGCTTGAGGGTTGTAGGGAAGACTGGTACGGTGCTCCACACCCAAGCGAGTGCAAAACTGCTGAAAAGATTTTGAGGTATAAGCCGGGCCATTATCTGTCTTAATAACCCGGGGCTTGCCCCAGGCTGCCCAAGCTTCTAGGCAGTGAATGATAACGTAACTTGCCTTTTCTCCAGCCAGAGGCGTGGCATGAAGGACGCCTGAGCACGTGTCAACAGACACGTGAACATACCTAAGCTTCCCAAAGGATGGGACATGAGTTACATCCATTTGCCACAGTTGTAGAGGACGCAAACCCCTAGGATTTACGCCCGTATGAACAACAGTGCGATAAGGAGCACAACTTGGACATTGCAGTACAATCTCACGAGCATCTGCACGTGTGATGCTGAACTTAAGTCGTAAGGTTTCAGCTGGCACATGATAAAGTTTATGAAAGTCTATGGCGGCGGCGTGGCCATCAGACACCCAGAGGGCGCGAGTGGCGCGATCTGCCATAGCATTTCCCGCAGCCATAGGTCCAGATAACAAGGAATGAGCTCTGATATGCTGAATGGAAAATGGGTTTTTCCTATTTTGAATAGTATTCCTAATTTCTGTAAATACAGAAAAGACAGTACTCTTGGCAAGAATGTGAAAGGAGTTCTCTAACTGTTTAACTGCGTTGACCACATAAAAGGAGTCTGAGATGATGTTGATAGGTTCAGTGATGGTACTGAGAA
This sequence comes from Microcebus murinus, assembly GCF_040939455.1. Lineage (NCBI taxonomy): Eukaryota > Metazoa > Chordata > Mammalia > Primates > Cheirogaleidae > Microcebus > Microcebus murinus. The sequence goes on along the minus strand of NW_027438967.1, from coordinate 137,885 downwards.
CCAGACCAACTACGGCACACTCTACTAGCTGAGGAGAAGAATAGTTAAACTGTTTGGTATACACCTTGTCCTGAATGACATAGCTCCCAATACCCGTCTTAGAGCCATCGGTATACACATCCAAAGCATCAACCAAAGGTAGCAGTGAAGTTACTCTTGGGAAAATAAGCTCGTTCCTCATTGCAAACTGCAACAAGGCATGTCTGGGATAATGGTTGTCAATGCTCCCCGGGAAGGTGCATCTCAATATGGCCCATGCATCAAGATTGGCACATAAGGTGTTCACCTGATTGGCAGTATATGGACAAATCAGGCTATCAGGGTGACGCCCAAAATGGGACACAGCCAAACTAATACCCTTTAAAGCTATCTCGGCCACACAGGTAGGATAATGGCCAATCACCTTTCCTGGAGAGGCTTGAGGATGCACCCATAAAAGGGGGCCATCCTGCCAAAGCACTGCCGTAGGGAGCGTGGGAGAAGGGAGTACACAGAGGGAGAAAGGATCATGGTGTTGAATGCGCACTAGTTGCACCTTTTGAATGGCTTCTTCTACCTTATGAAGAGCCTTTAGGGCCTCAGGAGTCAAAGTTCTAGGAGACGTGATGTGTGAGTCTCCCTCTAGAATCTGAAATAATGGCTTCAGTTCTGCTGTGGTAAGACATAAAAAAGGTCGAAGCCAGTTGATATCCCCTAGCAGTTTTTGAAAATCGTTTAAGGTCCTCAAAGCATCTCTTCGGATGGACAGTCTTTGAGGCACAATTTTGTCAGGGAGAATGCTACTACCAAGAAACGCACCTACTTCTCCCTCTTGCACCTTTTCTGGAGCGACCAGCAAGCCTTTTTCCTTTAAGTGAGCCTGAAGGGACGCATAAGCTTGGCGAAGTACGCCATCATCACAATGACACAAGAGAATATCATCCATATAGTGTATAATTCTTACCTTTGAAAACTTCTGCCTAACCGGCTGGATAGCTGAGGCCACATAAAGTTGGCACATAGTGGGACTGTTAGCCATGCCCTGAGGCAAAACCTGCCATTGATATCTTGCATCAGGCTGCTCATGGTTTATGGAAGGAAGCGTGAATGCAAATCTGCTTTTATCTTGTGGGTGCAGGGGAATAGAGAAAAAACAGTCTTTGATGTCCAAGATAATTAGACTCCAATGTTTAGGCAAAGCTGAGAGAAGGGGCAGTCCTCTTTGAACAGGCCCCATAAGCTGCATCTGGGCATTAATTGCTCTAAGGTCATGCAACAGTCTCCATTTACCAGACCTTTTCTTAATCACAAAAATAGGGGTATTCCAAGGAGATTGAGAGGGTTCAAGATGCCCAAGAGTAAGCTGCTCTTGCACTAGATTATGGGCCACGAGTAACTTTTCAGAGGGTAAGGGCCACTGAGGCACCCACACTGGCTCCTCTGTATTCCAGGGTATGGGCAGAGGATCCCCAGCGGCGAGCGGCCCCTAAGAAAAACCCAGCCCTTGCCTAGAAGGTCGTGGCACAGGCTCTATAGGTTCAGTTCTTCCCTGCAAGTTCTTCCCAAGCCCTTTACCTGGGATACAGCCTATGCTTTTCATCAGCTTTTGACTTTGAACAGAGTAGTCATTGGTCAATTTGAAGTCCAATTGCCGTAGCAAATCTCTACCCCAAAGATTCACAGGCAAAGGCAGAACATAAGGTTGAAAACTACCCTCTCTACCCTCATTATCCTTCCATTTCAGTGTCTGGGCGCTGATCACTGGAGAGGATGCATATCCCAATCCCTGCAGAGTCTGAGCTGAGGGGGCCAATGGCCACGTTTTTGGCCACCAGCGTTCAGAAATTATACTAGTGTCAGCTCCTGTATCTAGGAGGCCTGTAAATGTCTTTCCTTGTATGGTTAAGTCCATAGTAGGACGTTCGTCTAAATTTAATGACAAATATGCACAGTTTCCTCCAGAGGAGCCAAAACCTTTTTCTCCTCTGATTTTTTGTTTACTAGGGAATAAAGAATGGAGGCTAGGTAAAATTAGCAACTGTGCTATCCGGTCTCCTGGATATATGGAAACTATGCCTCTAGTGGAAGAGCAAAGAATTTTTACTTGCCCTTCAAAATCTGAATCAATAACTCCTGGGTGAATTATTAATCCCTGCAGAGTTGATGAAGACCTGCCGAGGACGAGTCCTACAGTATTATCAGGTAACGGCCCCTTAAAATCAGATGGGACCGGTTGGCACCCCATGAGGGGGGTTAATACTGTTGTGGTGGTAGCACAGAGGTCCAATCCTGCAGAACCTTTAGTGGCTCTCCTTGGCTCCCCGGAGGCGCTAGGAGCGACCTCTCCTGGGTATTCCCCTGCATGGCCCCATATATTTGCGGGCCCTGGGGTCGGGGGCCCCGCCATCCGTTTTTTTGCTTAGGTACAGGCTTTCCATTTTGATCCCGAACTATGGGATTTCCATCCTTATCCTTCATCGAGTGACATTCAGAAGCCCAATGTCGCCCCTTGCCACAGGTAGGGCAGATGCCTGGCTGTTTGTTAGAGGAGCTCCCTTGCTTAGGAGGTGCTCTACATTGCCTTTTAAGGTGCCCAGGTTTGCCACAATTGTAGCAATTGCGTTCCTGCTTTGCTTGAGCTGCTAAAACAGCGGCCGCCAGGCCACTATTGGTCAGGGGACCCCCTATCTCTCTGCATGCTTTTAGCCAGGCATTAAGGCCTTTGTTCTTCCAAGGGGCAATTGCATTACGGCATTCCGTAGTGCACTGCTCAAAGGCAAGCTGCTCAATGAGCGGCATGGCTGTATCTAGATCCCCAAATACCTTTCCTGCTGCCTCTACTAGCCTAGCTACAAAGTCTGAGAATGGTTCAGCAGGGGCCTGGATAATTTTTGTCAAGTTACCCTTGACCTCCCCACGATTGGGCAAGCTCTTCCACGCCTTAATGGCTATGGAGTTGATCTGGGCATATACCTCCTCTGGGTAGGCGACCTGATTGTTGACCCACTGCCCCTGCCCTGTGAGCATGTCAAAATTCCATGCTGGTTGCCCGCGCTGGGCGTTTCTCTGGGATTGCTCCATGCACTCTTCCTGGTTAATGGACTTCCAATCTAAATACTGACCTGTAGTCAGTACTGCCTTGACGAGCTGACTCCAATCTCTGGGCGTCATTGCTGTATTGCCCAGTCTCTCTACCAAAGATAAGGTGTAGGAGGCCCCATGTCCCCAGTTTCGGACAGCCTCCACCAGCTCTTTCAATTGCTTGGCGTTTACTGGCTCCCAGCCCCTTTGATTATCATTCTCAAAGACAGGAAAGGTAAGGAACAGCTCTTTTCGCTCTTCAGGGCGGATGAATGAGTCACCCTGCCGTGCGCCTTTCTGCCTGGGGCGAACGCTTAGTTCCTCATAAGGCGGGGCGTACGGAGGTGGGCGGTACCGCTCATAACCGGCCGCTTCCTGAAAAACTGGTTCCTCTTTCTTTTCTAGTTCCTCATCTGACTCTGGGCTACTGTCGCAGTCTGACTCAGAGTCAGCAGTGTCAGATAAATGTAGATTGTCAAAATCTGGTAAGGGGTCACAATTAGGCAGATCGGGCTGTGCTTTCCCTCCCTGCATTTTCCTTTTTTGAGCTCTATATTCCTTTTTTCCACCTTTTACCGCGGTCCCTCCCCTACTGCTTCTCTCCGAACTTGCGTCTTGCAAATCATTTAATGCTCTTTGGCTAGCCGCTACGCGCGGGCCTGAGTTTTCATCATACAGGCACTCCATAATTAGGTTGTGAACAAGGAGAGTGCCTGGCCTCAGAGTCCCCGCACTACGAAGGTCCTGTCCTAACTTCCCCCAAGAGGGAATAGTCAAAGAACCCGAGTGGAGGAACCAAGGAGCTACACGGTCCACCTCCTTCAAAAATTTTATGAGGGTCCTTTCCTCACAGTGCACTCCTTGTGATGCTAAGAGGTTCTTAATAGGCCACAAAAAGCGCCGCAGCGGAATATTACCCATTTTTTGGAAGCAGGGGAGTTTTGGCCGTCCCACACGTCAGTTCTGAACTCACCTCTGTCGAGGTCGTCTCCGCTGGTGCTTCAAAGTTGTTTCGGTTCCCGGGTTTCGGCACCACTTGTCGCGCCCGCCTCGCCAGCAAGGAAGACGCGGCAACCGGAGTTCTTCTGACAGTGCTTTAATGGGGTTCCCTTTAGACTTACATGATGCGGAAGACCCAGCCCAGCAGCGCGCAGGCTGCTATATACCCTAGAAGCACAACCCCTAAGCTGGGATAGGCCGCTCAGCTGTCGAGCCACCAAAGCATTAGTCCATAGCAGGACCCTTCGTTTGCATGCTCGCGCCACAGGGCAACCGACAATTGCGCGTGCGCTGAACTTGTTTGCTGCTCTAGGCAAAGCCGGAAACAGGCGCCAACTTGTAATGGCGTTGACACCGCGCCCCACAGTGTGGCTTGCTCTGTGATTTGCAGCTGTGCTTATCTTAACTTAGCCATTCCTTTCTACTGACTTTAGACAAAGCTTTACTCCTTTAACCTTTACTCCTTTACTCCTTTAACCAATTACAAATGAAAGAATCTCTGAATCCACATATAATCTGTAAGCCTCCCTTTGAGATGTATGGCCTTTCTGGGCCAAAACAATGTATACCTTCCATGTATTGCTTTATGATTTTACCTGCAATTTCTGTCTCCCTGAAGTGTGTAAAACTAAACTGTGACCTGACCGCCTCAGGCGCATTTCCTTGGGGACCTCTTGAGACTATGTCCTCTGGGCCACAGCCACTCATATAGGCTCAGAATAAAGCTCTTTAAATTCTTTTACAGAGTTTCCCCCCCTCCCCATTAACAAAATATTTTATGGTATCCTTTTTTCTAATGCTGAGAGATTTTTGAAAAATTAAATAGGACATCATCCAAAAACAGTGCAGCTGAGGTGAAGGGAAAGCTACAACTATAAAAGTGATTCTTGAATTACGTACGGGGTTCTGGTAAATGCGATCCTAAGTTCCACTCTGTGCTGAGAATTGCATCAGCTTTTGTGTGGGGTTCATGGAAAAGTAAGTCAGGTTCTCATCCTTGTCCTTGAATCTCACAGCTGATTAGATGGGTTTGCAGGATAACTTAAATAAACCACCTCTGGATTGGAACAGGGGTGGGGGTGGGGGAGGTTTCTGTCAGTCTCACTTCCAAATGAACAAATAGTTAATTCAACATGCAAGCATTCAGTGATGACCAGCGGGTTTCACCCAGGCAACTAGGTGCTGGACCTTCAAAGACCAATTAAACATGGTTCTTGCCCTCAAGGGTCTCACAGTCTCCTGGGAGAGGAGAGACATTCATTCGATCCGCAGTTGCTTGATGATGGCCTGTGGTATACCTGGCACGGTGCTAGCTGCTGGGGATACAACAGTGAACCAAACAGGCAGATGACCCTGCCATCGAGCAGCCTACTTTTTCTCAAGGGTAGCTCCAGGGAGAGTGACTGATGGTTTACAAGCCTTGAAATACATTAATAAATAATGGCTCTACTGATCCAACCTCAGTTCTGTCTCTGTCAGTAGCTTTGGAGGGTGGGGGTGGGGGAGGGAATGCCTTATCCTTTATCTTCCTTATTCCCCACCCCCACATGCTCACACCAGAGTCATTGAGATGGGAGGGGCACAGTGTGATGGGGTCGTGATTACATACCCGCCAAAGGAAACCCTGTCGGGACAAGGAAACACAATAATTCTGTACACATCCTGTGATGAGGCTAGGTCACAAGGGATTTGTTGCACAGGAGCGCTCTCATGGTGGTGGCTTCCTCCAGTGGGCAGCAACCCCCACACCTGTCTCTAAGTTATGCTGGCTTGCCTCTCCATTCATTCCAATTTTTCCTTGAAACTCTCAGTAATGTCCTATTCTTCTCTAACTGCTTTTAAGCTGTAGTTGTGATGCAGGGGGGTGTCCCAATGAAGAGAGGAAAGCCTTCCGAACTTGCCAAACAGGTTCTTGGCTTCAGGCTAAAAAGAATTCAAGAGTGAGCCAACTAGCCACAGAAAGCTTACTGAGATAGAGACAGAAAACAGATCCTACTCCACATACAGAGTAGGGATCCCCTCCCGAGCAGGAAAGTACCCCCTTATGGGGCAATAGTAATGTTTTTAAATGTTCAGAAACCCCGTTGGGAAACAGTCATATGTGACCAGCATTGTCTTGAGGTCAGGTCATAAGGGCTAATCATAAACTGCTGTCACAGAAAGGTAAGCGCAATTTGTAAGGTGTCCTGCTTAGTAATTCTTCCATCCTTGGGTGGTCCCAGGCTGGCGACTTGCTGGGGACTTCCTTGTTCCGGGAGGTTAGGGTCTGGTATCCGCCAAAATAGCTTCTGCCTTATCCCTATGTTAGTTGATGTAAGGGAGTCTCACAATAATCATATCATAATAACTACAAATCCCCACATAGATGAACATTTATTTGAAAACACTAATCATCTCATGATTCAAAGGATACATTTTATGGAAACTTGTGAAGTACCTCAGAGGGATAACATATGTAGAGTGATGCTCCCGGATGGAGGGTCTACCACTGCACAGCCCACGTGGCTGGTGTGTAAGTTCCAGGACCTCCTGACACTACTCTAGGCCCTGGATATTGGAGCAAAAGCGTGAGCTATCAAATTAGTGGCAGCGGGGAAACAGATAATTATGCAGGCAATTTCAACAAACTGATGTGCCCTACCTAACACTCCAGGAGAATGAAGGTGGGCTGGGAGAGGACATAGCAGGAAAAAACAGACTAATAGAAGGGAGGCCTGAGGAAGCACTCTGTGAGCCAAAATAACCAGGAGATCCCCAGAGGAAGGCAGAGTGTGCGTTTGGGGGGGGAATATCAAAGAATGCTAACAACATGGGTCTGTGAGCCAAAGGTGACACAGAAGACCTAGTGACCTTCGTCATCTTAACCCCTTCTCTGCAGGGGCAGCATTTTATTTCTTAGCTGTGACCTGAAAATCTCAAGGCCCCACTAGAGTTTTCAATACATTCTAGTGGACAGATGTGGCTCAATGCAGGCACCCAACTTCCTTCAGATGGGCATTTAGGTCATTTTCAGGTTTCTGCTCTTGCCAAGAAAACTGGGGTGACCACACTGTTCAAAACTCTTTGTGTCCCTGTCCATTGTGTCCTAGGAGTAAATAATATGAAGGGACGCTGCTGTATCTGAGGGTTTATGTGTCTGTACTGCTGGCGCTCATTCCCAGCTGGTACAGTCCTACCTCAAGGAGCCAATGTTGGCTCACCACATCCTACAATACCATGGTAGGTATTTGTTACAGATGGCCAACGTCAAGAACTTCCCCCACTCCCTGCACGCGTTGATCCTCATACTATGAGGAGAAGTCCAACTCTCCTTCCCTTGAATATGGGCTGTGCTGGAGCAATAGAATATGGCAGGAGTGATATATGTTTCATCCAAGTCTAGGTCATAAGGAGACTTCATTCCACACTTGTGTCCTGAAACTCTCCCCCTTGGGGTGCTCCCTCTGAGAGCACATGCATCATGCTCTGAGAAGTCCAAGAGAAAGGGAGAGGTCAGGTAGAGGCCGTAAGATTGTAAATCTCAAATGAGCCAACAGTCAGTGGGAAAAGCCAGTTGTGTGAGAGAGTCTACTTGGATTCCAGGCCATTAGAGCTCTACTGCAGCTCCAGCCCACATCTGACTACAACTGCATGAGGGACCCCAAGTGAGGATCACTCAGCTGATACCCGTCAACCCACAAAACTGGGAGGGACATGGATACATTTTTGTTATAAATCCCTAAGTGCTGGAGCATTTTTTAAAATGTAATAACAGATAACTCGATCATTCACCAACACTGTTTCTCTTTTATTTAATTATCTTACCCCATGAGCAGGGAGAAGAAGAAGAAAGATCCAATTTTAGCCCATATGCAGAATATCTTCTATGCCCTTATTTAATAAAAGAAACGAGCCTGGGCACAGTGGCTCACACCTGTAATGCTAACACTCTGGGAGGCCCAGGCGGGAGGATCTCTTGAGGTCAGGAGTTTGAGACCAGCCTGACCAAGAGTGAGACCCTGCATCTCTACAAAAATAAATAAATAAATAAAAGAGGTTAAATCACCCTGGTACTGGCACAAGAACGGAGGCATTGATCTTTGGAACAGGACTGAGGTTCCAGAGATGAAACCATCTGCATATGGTAATCTAACCTTTGATAAAGCAGACAAAAATATACTTTGGGGAAAAGAATCCCTTTTCAATTAATGGTGGTGGGAAAACTGGATAGCTACATGCAGAAGAATGAATCTGGATCCCTACCTTTCACCTCTCACAAAAATCCACTCAAGATGCATAACAGACTTAAACCTAAGGCATGAAACCTTAAGAATCCTAGAAGAAGATGTTGGGAAGACCCTTTCAGACATCGGCCTAGGCAAAGAATTCTTGAAGAAGACCCCCAAACCAATCACCACAGCAACAAAAATAAACAAATGGGATCTGATCAAATTAAAAAACTGCTGCTCAGCCAAGGAAACTATCATTAGAGCAAAGAGACAACCTACAGAATGGGAGAAAATATTTGCTCTCTACACTTCCGATAAAGGTCTGATAATAAGAATCTACCTAGAACTCAAAATATTTAACAAGAAAAAGATCAAACAACCCCATCAAGAAATGGGCAACGGAAATGAACAGAAACTTTTCCAAAGAAGACAGTATAATGGCCAGCAAACATATAAAAAAATGCTCAACATCTCTAATCATTAGAGAAATGCAAATCAAAACCACAATGAGATATCATCTAACCCAGTGAGATTGGCCTCTATCAGGAAATCCCAAAACAACAAATGCTGGCGAGGATGTGGAGAGACAGGAACACTCTTACACTGCTGGTGGGACTGAAAATTAGTGCAACCTTTGTGGAAAAGAATTTGGAGACACCTCAAAGAGCTAAAAATAGAAATACCATTCAATCCAGCAATAGCATTATTAGGCATCTACCCAAAGGAGCATAAGACATTCTATTATAAAGACATCTGCACCCGTATGTTTATGGCAGGACAATTCACTATTGCAAGGACGTGGAAACAACCCAAGTGCCCGTCAATTCATGAGTGGATTATTAAAATTTGGTATATGTTTACAATGGAATATTGCTCAATTCTAAGAAATGACAGTGATCTAGCACCGCTTATATTATCCTGGATTGAGCTTAAGCCCATTATCCAAAGTGAGGTGACACAGGATCAGGAAAATGGGCTCCACATGTACTCGCCATCAAATTGGTACTGACTGATTAACACTATGGTGCTCAAAGGGTGGTGGTGTTCACCAGGGATTTGGGGGTTGGGGCGGGAGACCCACATCTGAGGGATGCAGTGAACAGTGTGGAGGGGAAGGGCATACCTCTAACCCTTGCTAGGGAGAGGCAAAGATATAAAATGCAACCAAAACATTTATACGCTCATCTTTCATTGAAAGAAGAAAAAGTTGGAAATAAATTTAAGAGAGAGAGTGAGAGAAGGAAAAGAAAGGAAAAATTAGCCAGGCATGCTGGTATGTGCCTGTAGTTCCAGCTAGTTGGGAAGCTCAGGCAGGGGAATCACTTGCTTGAGCCCAGGAGTTTTAGGTTCCAGTGAGCTATGATGTTGCCACTGCACTCTAGGTAGTGTGACAGAGGGAGACTCTGTCTTAAAAAAACAAAAAAGAGAAAAGGATTGAAACCCAGCCAAACCTACTGATTAGACTATAGGTGATAGGTATGATATTGAGTCAGAAGGTATCATTGCCCAAGACCCCAGGAAGAGGCACTAGAATCTTCTAACATATTTTACCACTCCTGGAGGTAAGACCTTACAGCACATGGATTAATACTACTGACTGTGGGGTGAGGCAAATATGAGTGAAAATCTGAGCTCTAGCACTTACTACTTGTGTGAAGTTGGGCAAGTTACTATAATCGTGTGCCTGTTCCGGATCTGCTAGCTGGGATGATGGTAACAGATGTTTTACATGTTAAAAGATAAGTGGAGGCACAGCTTTTGACCCTGTGTCTGCTACATAAGAAGGAGACAGTAAATGAGAACTACTGTTAGTATTATTTTTGGCAGCAGTAGTAGTCAGAGCAGCAGCAGCAGCAACAGCAGCAGCACCAGCAGCATGATCTATTAAGTGCCGAGCATAGTCTAAGAATTTTTATCACTACATAACTTGAGCTTCTTAAATTTGTATATCGAGATTTTTAGCAAGGCCTGGAAAATTTTCCTCTAATATATCTTCAAATACCTTATCCAACCCTTGAGTGTTTTCTTCTTCCCCTTCTGGTAACCCTATGACCCTCACATTAAGTTTCTTCACATAATCCCACATCTCTTGTAGGCTTTGATCTTTTCTCTTGTTTCTCTGTTCTGTCTCTGTGACTGATTTATTTAATTGGAATGTGTTATCTTCAATCTCTGAGATTCTTTCTTCTGTTTGATCTACCCTGTTCTTGAGGCTTTCCATTGTGTTTTGTAGTTCCATGAATTGATTCTTAATTTCCAGGAGTTCGGTTAGAATTTGCTTTATTGTTTCAATTTCTTTAGTGAATTTTCATTTCAGGTCCTGGAATCATTTTGCATTTTTTTGTGTTGGTTATCCAGTTGTTCTTGCAAGTCATTGAATTTTCTTACGATCCATGCTTGAAATTCTTCTTCTGTCATTTCGGTCATCTGAATTTAATTGATGTCCATTTCTAAGGGGCTGGTGTTCCTCTTTGGGGATGTGCTTTCTGTTTGAGTCTTCATATTTCCAGGGTTCCTTCAATGATTTCTTCTCATCTGGATCAGTTGTTGCTTCTTACCTTTAGGTTTTTGTTTGGATAATGACATGCCCTGTTTAGTCTCTGAGCCAGTAGGTGGTGTTTGTGGGTGAGATTTGACCACACTCTGTATAGTGAGTCAGTAGATGCCTTAAAAGGCTGTGTAGAATGTCCTCCCTGTCAATAGGTAGTGCTTGCTGGGAGGAACAGGCAACACTGTTGTTTTTGGGTCCTATAAACAGCTCTTGTTCCTCTGGAGAGGCACTCTAGAGCCTCAGGTGGTGGGTGGGGCCCTGAGACTTCCAGGTGTATCCTTATTCTCCACCTCAGTTAGGGCTGGTCTGGGAGTGAGTCTCGGCAGAGCTGGGTCGGGCAAGCCTGCCCTGAAGCACCACAAATGTTGTTAGCAGGGGTTAAAGTTTTGTTCTCTGCTTCCCAGAAAAGCTGTCAGGCAGGGGCTTGAATGGCCCCACTCAGTCAGAAAGTCTGTGTGTGGGGGTGGGGCTGTCTGAAACCTGCATTCTGGAGCAGGCCTTGCTCCTATCCACCCTCCCCAACTCCGTGGCTTCTCCTGAGCCTCTGCCAGCAGGCCATACCTCACGCCACAAGGTCTCCTCTGGCTTTGATGTGGGCTGGGCAGTTCCCTATGCAGGATTGCTGGCTGGGCTGGGCACACGGCCCCCCCTTGGGAGGAGGGTTGCTCTCAAGGATGCTGATCTGCCCCTCAAGACACACACACACCATAGTAGGCTCATTTATGAATATGCTTTTTGTGCCCTGGGCAAGGCGAGACCTGGATGCACGGGATCTGGTCTGCAAGTCTGACCTATGGGCCCCAGAATTCAATCCCTGACCCCACCAGGATGAGGAGTGCCAGTTCTAATTCATCCACAGGGAGCCCAAGCTGGGCTGATGTCTCTCAGCCTCAGGGTCTGCCCCATTCTCCTGGAATCACTGGCCAACAGCACCTGGGAGGGCTGGCAGGTAGGGAGCTCACCGTCTGAGTACCCCTCAGTCAGCTGTAGGGCCCCAAAATGGAAGGTCCCATTCTGTGGAGGTGCCTCCGGCTGGTGGCTATATTGTCTCTCTTGGCAGCCACGGAGAGGGAAGGGGGAGGGGAGAGTGTAGCAATATGGCACTTGCCGCACGGCTCGGATCTGTGCACAGGGATGTGCCCCGAGGGAGTTGGGATCCTGGTACCACGTCCGCTATAGGCTTACCACTCACTGGCAGTGGCTGTCTCTGGCTTGGTGTCTGCAGGTCTCTCCACCTGCTGGGGAGCCCACCAGCAGTCCAAGATGCAAGGGAGGGGAGAGTTAACTGCTCCACCTACCTTTGCCGCTGGTCTCCAAGCTTCTCAGGAGGTCTCTTCTTTCAGTTTTCCTCTGCATCCTCCTCCCGTAGAGTCTCCCATAGTCTCCAGTACCCCTCCTTCTGACCGTCATCCTATGTATGCTCGTCTGCTTGCTTCTTTCTTCTAATTTCTTCTAGAGTCTTTCTTTTTTGCAGAAACACTTTGGCAGTGTTTCTTGTCTGCCATTTTACTCTGTCCCCCATCTTCTTAGCTATCTTCTTTGTCCTGGCCCGCGGGACCTTCTGTTATTCTCGGGGGTCGAGGGGGACCGTGCCTGAAAGAGATGGGCGAGAGAAAGGAATGATACCAAGCAAAGGGTTGTCAAGGTCTACTTTACTTGGATTTTTAGTACAGAAACAAGGAAGTAGAAACAGAAAAATAGAGTGGGGGGATGATGAGGCTTGGGTGTGGGCCAATCAGCCCCAATCATCATCCCAATGGCACCGGAAGCTGTTTGTGATGGATCACTCAACCCCAACCTGGCAGGGGGTCGAGAACAATTGCAGGTAGCATGCCCTGAAGCAAGCATGTCATGGAATGCATTCTTCTCGGAACTATAGCTGGGGGCTGGGTGCTATTTTCATCTTAGGCTATTTTCCGGGGCGAGGCCCGTGCGTAGGACAAGTCATTGGGATGTGGAGGGTCTTAGTCTCCAACACTTCTTGAGTATATATACACAAGACCTTGAGTATTTTAACATAAGTATGTGTTCCTGTTAGAAACAGATGTAAATAACTGAACATAAATTTGTTCTTTGATGTTTACTTAAAAAGAGATAACATTGAGGGGAAAAAAAATGGTGGAGTAAAGGTAACCACCCGGATTACTTCTCCCAGAGAAAGAGACATAGATCTTCGTCTCCTACACATGAGTGGATCTCTCCCCCACAAGAACAGCATTGTGAATCAGCAGAGGTTCAGCGTGTGACTCTCAAAAATGGAAAAAACAAGGTGTTCAGGAGATAATATCACATTCTGTGTAGTGTACAAAACAAAAAATAGGGCATAGAGTGAGGGAGGGTGCCAGCCCACCTGGCCAGGGGTTGAAGTGGGATCAGACCCACAGGAGAACTTCTTGCTTCCCCACTGACCTCCACACCCACCCTGCCAGGGACCTGTCTGAAGTTGGTTCAAAATCACAGCAGGAGTAGTGGATGCTATAGAGTGTGGTCATTAGTGGAAAGCACTGTGAACCTTTAACACCAAAAGGGGTAGGCTCCACCCCTGGATGCAGGGTGAGACAAGAAAAGCCACTCTCCCCCGATCTAGGGTGAATCCCCTAGGCCTGTGCGCAGATCAATAACTGACAGTCTGTTAAGTATCATATGAGAAAACAACAGCTGATCCAGATGGGGAGGGCTCAGTGAAAGAATTCTAGAACTATGAAGAATCAAACTGAAAACACTCCACCAAAGAGATACACCAGCTCTCAAGTAATGGATATTAACCAAACCCAAAACACTAAAATGACAGAAGAATTCCAAAATTGGATTGTAAGAAAGCTCAATGATATGCAAGAAAAAAATGGATAACCAACACAAATAAACTACACAAAAAAATTCAGGACATGGAACGAAAATTCACCAAGGAAATCGAGATCTTAAAGAAAAATCAATCCAATCTCCTGAAATGAAGAATTTATTCAGGGAAATACAAAACACAATGGAAAGCCTCAAAAATAGGGTGGACCAAACAGAAGAAAGAATCTCAGAGATTGAAGATAACACCTTCAAATTAAATAAGTTAATCACAGAGATAGAGCAGAAAAAATAAGAGACATGAGCAAAACTTACAAGAATTTTGGGATTATATGAAGAAATATAACCTGAAGCTCTTCTGGATTCCGGAAGGGGAGGAAGAAAATGCGCAAGGGTTGGATAAGCTATTTGAAGATAGAATTGAGGAAAATTTCCCCAGGTCTGGCCAATAAGCTAGACATCCAAGTCCAAGAGCTCAAAGGACCCTGGAAGATACGATGCAAACAGGTAAACACCACGACATGTAGTCATCAGACTGAGCCAAATATCAACAAAAGAGACCCTTCTACAAGCTGTAAGGCGAAAGAAGCAAGTTGCATACAAAGGAAAGCCGATTAGAATAACGCCAGACTTCTCAACTGAAACATTATAAGCAAGGAGAGACTAGGGCCCCATTCTCACATTATTACTCTTCTGAAACAGAATAATGCCCAGCCTAGAATGTTGTACCCTGCAAAACTAAGTTTTGTATATGAAGGAGAAATCAAGATATTCTCAGATAAGCAAAGACTGAGGGAATTCACCAAGACCAGCCCTTCAAGAAGTACTCAAAACAGTGTTACACACGAATCAGTGTAATAAATAGTCATGAACATAAAAACACCCAAAAACTAAAGATTAAAGGCCAGATATCACAATGGCTAAAGAGAGAAAACAAAGCAATAATATCCAACCCAACAGAATGAACAGTAATCTGCCCCACCTATCAGTTCTCTCAATAAATGTGAATGGCTTAAACTCCCCACTCAAGAGACATAGGCTGGCAGAATGGATATAAAAAATACAAGCCAAGTATCTACTGTCTTCAGGAAACATACCTAACATGCAAGGATGCATATAGACTAAAAGTAAAGGGGTGGAGATCAGTATTTCAAGCAAATGGATGTCAAAAGAAGGCTGGTGTGGCTGTTCTGATTTCAGATAATTTAGTTTTTAAACCAACAAAAGTAGTTAAAGACAAAGACGGCCATTATATAATGGTAAAGGGTACAGTTCCACAAGAAGACATAACAATTTTAAATATATATGCACCCAACGTAGGTGCACTCAGATTCATAAAGCAAACCTTACTGGATCTAAGCAAATTGATTAACAGCAACCCCATAATAACCAGAGATTTCAACACCCCACTGACTGCACAGGACAGATCCTCCAAACAGAAAATTAATAAAGAAATAATAGACTTAAACAAAACTCTAGAACAATTGGGCCTTAGTGACATTTACAGGAAATTCTACCCCAAATCCACGGAATATACTTTCTTCTCATCAGCCCATGGGACATTCTCTAAGATTGACCATATCCTAGGACACAAAGCAAGTCTCAAAAAATTTAAAAAAATAGAAATCATACCAGGTATCTTCTCAGATCACAGTGAAATAAAAGTAGAAATCAACCGTAACAGAAACCCAAAGCTGTGGAAACAACTCAAGTGCCCATAAATACATGAGTGGAATAATAAAATGTGATATATGTATACCATGGAGTACTATTCAGCTATAAGAAATAATGGTTATATAGCACATCTTGTATTTTCCTGGATAGAGCTGTAACCCATACTTCTAAGTGAAGTATCCCAAGAATGGAAAAAAAAACCCACCAGATATACTCACCAGCAAATTGGTGTTAACTGATCAGCACCTAAGTGGACACATAGGAATTACATTTACTGGGTATTGGGCAAGTGGGAGTGGGGAGGAGGGGATGAGTATATACATAGATTAATGAGTGAGATGTGGAGGAGGATCAAGATGGCGGACGAGAAACACCTCCAGAAAGAGTGTCTCTGCAGAAAAGTCAGATTCTAGCAGAAATTAGAAAAAAGAAGCAAGAAGGCAAGCATACAGCAGACGAGGGCCGGAAGGAGGGATATCTGAGACCCCGGGAGACTCCACGGGAGGAGGCTGCGGAGGAGAACTGGAGGCTGAGACCGCCGGAGCAGCCCCGAGACCAGCGGGAAGGGTAAGTGGATAAATCACCTTCCCCCTCCCCTGCATTTGGGACTGCTGGTGGGCTTCCCAGCGGGTGGAGAGACCTGCGGACACCAGCCCAGAGACGGCCGCCACCAGCTAGTGGTGAGCCTGTAGCGGACACATCACCAGACTCCCAAATCCCTCCGGGCAACTCCGTGTGCACAGACGGAGCCTCACGGCAGGCGCCATATTGCCTCCTTCTCCCCTCCGCCGACCCTACCTGCGGCTGCCCAGAGAGACAATACAGCCACCAGCCGGAGGCACCTCCAGAAAATGGGACCTTGCCTTTTGGAACGCTACAGATGACTAAGGAGAACTCAGACTGTGAGCACCCTACCCGCCAGCCCTCCCAGGTGCTGCTGGCGCGGTGTTCCCAGGAGAACGGTGCCGACTCAGAGGCTGAGAGACACAGACACAGCTTGGGCTCCCTGTGGGTGAACTGGGACCCGAACTCCTCTCCCTGGTGGGGATACAGTTTGAACTCTGGGACCCAGAGGTCGGACCTGCAGACCAGATCCCGTGCACTGAGGTCTAGCATTCCCCGGGGCACAGAAGGGATATTTGTAAACAGCCGGCTGAGGTGTGTGTGCCTCCAGGGGCAGAGCAGCATCCTAGAGGGCAACCCTCCCACCAAAGGGAGGCTGTGCGCCCAGCCCAGGCAGCATTTCTTCACAGGGAACCTCCCCGCCGGCATCACAATCCAGGGAGGCCTGGTGGCCTGTGGTCTGGCCTGCTGGCAGAGGCCCAGGAGTAGCTGCGGAGTTGGGGAGGGTGGAAAGAAGCGAGGCCTCCTCCAGACTGTGGGTCTCAGACAGCCCCACCCCCACAAGCAGACTTTCTGGCTGAGTGGGACCATTCCAGCCCCGCCCTGACAGCTTTTCCTGGAAGCAGAGAAGAGAACTTTGACCCCTACTAACTGCCTAAGGGCAGGCTTACCCAACCCAGCTCCGCCCAGAACAAGAGCTGTTAACAGGACACAAAATCAACAGCATAGCCTGTTCCTCCAAGCAAACGCCACCTACTGACAGGGACAGCATCTTGCACAGCCTTTCCACGGCACCCACTGACTCAATATACAGGGAGTGGTCAAATCTCACCCACAGACACAACCTAACGCCTCAGAAACTAAACAAGGTGTGTGAATACCCAAACAATAACCTAAGGAAAGAAACAACAACTGATCAACATGGGAAGAAATCAGCGAAAGAACTCAGGAAATATGAAGAAACAAACGGAAAACACACCCCCAAAGAGGAGCACCAGCCCCCTAGAAAAGGACACCAACCCATATTAGGCAACCAAAATGACAGAAGAGGAATTTCGTATGTGGATCATAAGAACACTCACCCAGCTGCAACAACAACTCAATAACCAACACAAAGAAACCACAAAAAGCCTCCAGGAACTTGAAAAAGAAATGGACACAATGAAGAAAAGTTTAACCGAACTCCTGGAAATGAAGAATCAATTCAGGGAACTACAAAATACAGTGGAAAGTCTCAAGAACAGGGTAGATCAAACAGAAGAAAGAATCTCAGAAATTGAAGATAACACCCTCCAACTAAATAAAACCATCACAGAGATAGAGCAGAGAAACAAGAGAAAAGAGCAAAGCCTACAAAAGATGTGGGATTATGTGAAGAAATCTAATGTGAGGGTCATAGGGTTACCAGAAGGGGAAGAGGACAACACCCAAGGGTTGGACAAGCTATTTGAAGATATAATAGAGGAAAATTTCTCAGGCCTTGCTCAAAATCTCGATATACAAGTTGAAGAAGCTCAGAGGACCCCTGGGAGATTCAATGCAAACAGGAAGACGTCACGACATGCAGTCATCAGACTGACCAAAGTATCAACTAAAGAGGCCCTTCTAAGAGCTGTAAGATGAAAGAAGCAAGTTACATACAAGGGAAAGCCAATTCGAATAACACCAGACTTCTCTAGTGAGACTTTACAAGCAAGGAGAGACTGGGGCCCCATTCTCACTCCTTTGAAACAAAACAATGCCCACCCTAGAATCTTTTTCCCTGCAAAACTAAGCTTCATATATGAAGGAGAAATAAAGACATTCTCAGACAAGCAAAGTCTCAGAGAACTCACCAAGACAAGACCAGCCCTACAAGAAGTACTCAAAACAGTGTTACACACAGAAAACCATAATAAAAACTCACGAATATAAAAACAACCAAAACCTAAAGATTAAAGGCCAGATAGTACAATGGCTCAAGAGAGAAATCAAAGCAACAACATCCAACCCAACAGAATGAACAGTAATCTACCTTACCTATCAGTTCTCTCAATAAATGTGAATGGCTTAAACTCTCCACTCAAGAGAAATAGGCTGGCTGAATGGATAAGAAAATACAGGCCAAGTATGTGCTGTCTTCAGGAAACACATCTAACCTGCAAGGATGCATATAGACTAAAAGTAAAAGGGTGGATATCAGTATTCCAAGCAAGTGGAAGCCAAAAGAAGGCTGGTGTGGCAGTTCTAATT
Organism: Microcebus murinus; assembly: GCF_040939455.1. Taxonomy (NCBI): domain Eukaryota; kingdom Metazoa; phylum Chordata; class Mammalia; order Primates; family Cheirogaleidae; genus Microcebus; species Microcebus murinus. The sequence goes on along the minus strand of NW_027438967.1, from coordinate 119,522 downwards.
TCAGATGATTTAGTTTTTAAACCAACAAAAGTAGTGAAAGACAAAGAGGGTCATTATATAATGGTGAAGGGCACAGTTCAACAAGAAGAGATAACAATTTTAAATATATATGCACCCAACTTAGGTGCACCCAGATTCATAAAGCATACTTTATTGGACCTAAGCAAATGGATTAATAGCAACTCCATAATCACTGGAGATTTCAACACCCCACTGATGGCACAAGACAGATCCTCCAAACAGAAAATTAATAAAGAAATAATGGACTTAAACAGAACCTTGGAACAACTGGGTCTGACCGACATTTACAGAACATTCTACACAAAATCCACTGACTATACGTTGTTCTCATCAGCTCATGGGACATCTCTAAGATTGACTATATCCTAGGACACAAAGTAAACCTCAAGAAATTTAAAAAAATAGAAATCATACCATGTATCTTCTCAGATCACAGTGGAATAAAAGTAAAGATCAACCGTAACAGAAACTCACATTTCTACACAAAAACGTGGAAATTAAACAACCTCCTACTAAATGATTACTTCATAAATGAAGAAATCAAGATAGAAATAAAAAAATTCTATACTCCTACACTGCTGTTGGGACTGCAAATTAGTTCAACCTCTGTGGAAAGCAATATGGAGATACCTTAAAGTGATACAAGTGAATCTACCATTTGATCCAGCAATCCCATTGCTAGGCATCTACCCAAATGATCCAATGACACTCTACAAAAAAGACACCTGCACTTGATTGTTTATAGCAGCACAATTCATAATTGCAAGGCTGTGGAAACAGCCCAAGTGCCCATCAATCCAAGAATGGATTAATAAAATGTGGTATATATATACCATGGAGTACTATTCAGCTCTAAGAAACAATGGTGATATAGCACATCTTATATTTTCCCGGTTAGAGCTGGAACCCATACTATTAAGTGAAGTTTCCCAAGAATGGAAAAACAAGCACCACATATACTCACCAGCAAATTGGTATTAACTGAACAGCACCTAAGTGGTCACATAGGTACTGCAGTAATAGGGTATTGGGCAGGGGGGAGGGGGAGGGTATATACATATATAATGAGTGAGATGTGCACCATCTGGGAGATGGTCATGCTGGAGACTCAGCCTTGTGGGGGGAGGGGGAAAATGGACATTTAATGAAACCTTAAAATCTGTACCCCCATAATATGCCGAAATAAAAAAAAATGAGTGAGATGTACACTGTCTGGGTGATAGTCACACTTGAAACTCAGACTTGTGGGGATAGGGGGGCAAGGGAATTATTCAAAACCTTAAAATTTGTACCCCCACAGTATGTTGAAATAAAAAAAAGAAAATACATTTTACAGTATCTATGATATTATATGGCACATATTTCAAAACCATCTACTTTTAGTTGTCCTTCTCTACTGTCTTGTCGAAGCCATCATCTTGTCTAGATTTCTCAAAGTTTCCTGTGTCCCTGTTATAAATCTTGCCTCTATGATTATATTACCTCTCAGTAGCCAGAGTGATTATATATATATATATATATTCCTATAACTAGATTTGAGTCCCACGCGGTAATATTTTAAACATAAATTTGGATCATATCCCTCTGATTGAAAACCCTCTAGAACTTCCTATTGTTTTTGAGATAAAATCCCAAATCCTTACCATGAGCTGCAAGTCCTTTGTGATCTAACCTTTGTCTGTTTCTCTCCAGACTCAGCTCTTGCCACTTACCTTTTGCTCAGACCACTCCAGCTCTGTGCTGGCTGACTCTCAGTTCCTCAGGCTCATTCCTACACCAAGCCAAGCCACACAAGTCCCCTGACTGACTATGACTTGGCTTCCAGGGCTCAACTTAAGATGTCACTTCCTCAAAAAGACTTTCTTGAACCTTCCTGAACTATTGTCTCTCAATGATCCCTCTGCCCCTATTATTCTCTCTTTTAACAATTTCATGGTATTCTAGGATTTACAGTTTATAATTATATATTTGTGCATGTTTACTTAATCCTTTATATTCTTTCCCCAAAATAAGCACTTTAAGTGTAGGGACCAAGTCTGCTTTTACACCCCTCTATCCCTAGTACCTACCAAAATCCTAAAGATGTAGTTCTTAGGGTATATTTATTAATGAATGAAGAGTGGATGTTCAATTAGTTTTCTTTCTTTTCTTTCTTCTTCCTTTGTTTGACACACCTAATGCAATACTTCACAACTAATAGAAATACTGTTTCATGTGTCATGAGCCACTCATTTTTCCACAGAGTTAAGAGTCTGATCTTTGGAAACTGAAATTTGGGTTCAAATCCTTGCTCTGACACTTCTGCTGTGTGATCCAGGCCAGTTTTCTTAAACTTTCTGAGCTTTAGCTTCTTACTTGTTAAATAGAGAGTTTAGCACCAACCTTAACAGATTGTTATGAAGCTTAAATGAGAATGTATATGAAATAGTGCAGTGTAACACATAAGTGCTCATAAATGATAGCTATTTTTGCTACTAATAACTATTACTAAGAGTAATTCTCTGAATACCCCTAGGTCTGTGTTACTATACTTTTGTGCCATGGAGGACAAGTAAATTTTATGTCACAATACCTTGATTCCAGTAATAAAATTTGCTGCATGAATTTGAAAAAAAAAAAGAGATAATTTCGCCAGCTAGTGACACAGACATGCCCACCCTCTTTCAATCCTGTTACCAGTCACCTCCTGCTGCCTGGACACCATCACCCTGCCACCACGCCCAGCCTCCCACCACCAGAGGGATGGAGTTTATGACCTATTTCTTTATCACTCCACTGTTACATCACCTCTGGTGCCCTGGAAACTCTTCTTTTGTCATCAGGGGTCACGTGTCCCTGCAAACAACCAAAACCCGGGGGGAGGTCCCCCACACTGCTGCCACACTGTCCTGTCAGGGGTGGGGGATGAGGGATGTGTTGGTTTCTGGGGCCTCAATCAGGGAGTAGTGCTCTATTTCACATGAAAAGAAAAAAAATAGAACCTGCTTGTCACACCAAGAAGCTGGTCACCATTTAGGTGCTGGACCTTCCTCCTTCAGTTACCTCAGACCTAGAGGGTGGGAATTTAAAACACTGTTTATCTTTTGTCCTATCCCTGTAAGGAAAGCTCCACTCTTCCAGGGGGTCCTGCTTTTTCACAGGAATTGTTTGCCACATCCAATCACCACTCTCTGAGGGATAGCTTCTGGAGAATGCAGCTTCTCTAGGATCTCAGGAGGACTTCTGCTCTGAGTGGCCTAATGCCTATCTTCTCCAGGGGCAGCTCTTCGTTTTGTGGCCAGAAGGTCTGAGGCACCATTTGGCATTGAGACGGCGTGGAGGTGATCCACAGAGAGAAAGAGGATCTCCTAAACACAGGCCAGGTATAAGTTAGTGTTTCTACAATACCATGCACAAATGTAACCTTTATTGCTAAGCACAGGTGGGAATTCCTAACTGGACAATTCTATTCCTCCAGTGTCACAGTTGTCATTTAAAACTCTATGTATTATGTTTGATTTTAAATTGAGCATTAAGGGAATGAAGTATTTTAATCGGAACTCTGCCAGTACTTTTATCTAGAGGCCTGTTGCCATTTTTGTCTTCTATGAAATTTTCGTCCCAAGAAAGGCAGGATTACATTTTTTTCCCTAACAGATTGAGTTGGTGTAGTGTATTCTTGGTTATCCAAATACTCACATAGCTTTGAGATTTTCGATTGGTAAATATTCATGATGTGTGAAAAAGCATGATGCATACTGTACTATCTCAATCCCATAAAATTGGATGTTGTGTATGTGTCAGGATCTAGAAGGACATGTCCAACTGTGAAATGCTTGTGATTGTGGATGACTTTGTTCTTTGCTTCTCGTGTTTTTCAGTTTCCTATATTGCATATATTAACTTTAAAAAAAATAAAGGTTATTTTAAGGTGAAAAAAAAACTCTATGTATGGAATATTTTGTCTTTTTCTGGTTGGAGGAACAGGATATTTAGACTTTCTCTGGCACTTGGGTGCTAATTGGGCTTGAGTCAGTGTCAGAGATTGTAGTTTCCTTGGCTTCTTGCCACACAACTCGCCAACATCCCACAGAAAATGTAAGAATCATTTAAGTGTTCATATGCGTGGTAGGCAGAATTCTAGAGATAGCTCCCCAAGATTCCTGTCCCCTGGTTATTTCGTGAAGCATGTATCTAGGTACTGCTGTGAAGGGATTTTCGGCTGGAATTTAGTTAACCTTAAGCTACGGAGATTATCCAGGATTATCTGATTGGGTGCAATGTAATCCCATAAACCCTTAAAAGCAGAAGAGAGAAACTCTGAGTGTGAAGGAGAGGGACTCAACCCATTGTTGCTGGAGAAGGCCACAGGGAGAGCATGAGAAGGGATTTGGGCAGCTTCTGGGAGCAAAAACTGGCCCTCAGCTGGCAGGCAGCAAGGGAACGGGAACCTCACACATAAGGCTGCAAGGAACTGAATTCTACCAACACACTTAATGAACCTGGAAGCATGTTCTTCCTCAGAGCCTCCAGTAAGGAACACAGTCCTGCAGACATCTTGACTTTGGCCTTCTAACACCCAAGCAGAGGACCTAGGCAATCTAACCCGGACTTCTGACGTACAGAAACTGTGAGATAGCAAATGTCTGTCACTTGAAGCCATGAAGTTTGTAGTGAATTTTTATAGCAGCAATGGAAAATTGATTCAATATGGAACCGTACATTTCCCATATTGAAGTAATTTGGCAGATCTAGTTCAGAAATATGTGAAGTATGATTAGACATGTTTTCTTAAGTGATGCTTTTGGTTTCCTGCATTAGCTTATACTTCTTTAAACAAGTTTGTCAAGAATATCAGGCAAGCAAAGGACTTCTTGGATAACCAGTTTGTTGGTGTGGAGCAGACAGTTGGCATCAGAATTGCACTGCTATTGGAAATTTGGTCATATGACTAATACGTCAGACAATCAAGGGTTCATGACTTTGCTTGGCTCCACTACTCAGTTATTAATGATGGAGAAAGAGAAAATCAGAAATTATTGCCATGTGGTAATGAGCAGTATTTATTAGCAATGCCCAATAACTGGTGCACATGATCGTAGAAAATCAAAGAGGTATTTTCTCCTGCGTGGGAACTTCTGGTCTTTGGTAAAGTCCACTATTGCAGCATGTTGTGAATAGCTTTAGAGAGGAGCAGAGTGTTTCCAGTCGATTTCTGCATGTGGATAGGGTTTTTAATCTGTGTTTGATAGCAGCGATCCACTCACTTTTCATTGACCCACCCTGGGGACACAGAGCAGATTGAAGCTTAACGTTCAGTTTTAGGCTGTTCCAGGGTATACGGGGCCGTAAGAAGCCCCTTGATAAAAGAAGAAAGGCCTCATATAACCAAAAGGTGTCCTTATTATACATAGTAAGTTTGAAGGCTGTAAAGGAGTGAGCCAGGATAAGGAGGAAGTAGGGGTAGTGAATGTGAATAAAAATGGATGACCATATATCATTGGGAGATTGGTAATAGTCATGAAGCAAAGGACTTCACATTTCAACAGGCGTAGGTTGAAAATGGGTTCCACCACTTGACTGAGTTGCTGAACTTCTCTGATCCTCAGTTACCTCATCTGCAAGTGGGCATGATAACATTATGTAACATGGCAGGCCCTGGGAGAAGTCGTTCCCAGCCACTTTAACTATGGGGCCCTCGTCTGCTTTCCACACCTCCCCTGGCTCAGGCCAGCCAGGGAAGAGACAGGCTCTCATGGCGAGTTCTGTCGTTATCTTCACTACGCCTCCCTGTCCCCCAGACTGTGAGCAACCTGAGGATTGTTATCCTGCAGGAAACAGTCCCCTGTGGGCCACGTGTACCAAAGCACAGATCCTGGAACCAGGCGCTGAGCAGGGACTGGGGCACATTTATCTGTGAGTGACGATGACCCGTGCTACCCACTTGGTGCAGTGTAGCTATGGTTATACCGGCACTTGGTTCATTGGAAATGATAAACTGTAAATGAGTGGATAGAGCAAATCTCTCATCTCACTTTTCTGTTAATTCAAAGGGTGTTTGTGTCTTTTATCTCTCCACTTAGTTCAGAACCTTCCCGTACCAGTGTAACATGCACATCTTCCCTTTCATAATGCATCTTGGACCGCAGGTGGTGGCTTCTCTGAGTACTTCTTTGACTCCTTTCGTTATACCACAGACTGCTATAGCAGAGGGGCACCTCAATAAAGACTTATTGGAAGAGTGCCACCTCACTAAGTCAGTTATTTTACTTTATAGATGGAATGCTGGTCTCAGCAGGTTCAACAACGTGAACCCAGTCATTAGGGGAATTGGGCTGTCTGGGTGACCCTTCTCACTTCCACAATGAGGCCACTCTGCTTACTTTCCTCCTGTCTCTTTGGTCACTCTTTCTCAGTCTGATTCACTGAGCCACTCCCCCTGTCCTTATGTATTAATGTTGTCAGATGCTACAATATTCTCTAGAGGTCTCACCATCCAGGGCATCAATTGGGCCATTGTCCCTGATAATCATCAGTGATACCAAGAATATAAAAGGGCGACATATCCACTCCAGCAATGGTTTTCAGAAACGTCCTGTCTCTGCACCACCTGGGTATGGAATCCAAATGGTGGCCTGAGAGGAAGCCTTGCTTTTTGCTTCTCCAGGCATAATTCTTACAACATGCCAGAATAGGGTTTTACCTTTGACTCATAATTATACTGGAAAATAAGGAAGAGGAGCCTTGTCTATGCTAAGAAGTTATGGGCAATCCCTGAGAGAGTCAGATTGAGAAAATCTCAAGCAAACACTCAACAGGCAGAGGAGAGGAGAACTATAATACAAAGTGCAGGGTAGCTCAAGGGGGAGTTCTAAACAGGAGCTGTGTCTGAGGTCAGGTCAGAAGTTGGGGTACTGAAGTAGGAACAGCAACAAAGGCAGCCAGGCAGTGCAGTCTCACTCCCCACTGTGGGAAGCAGTGGGAAGCGGAGAATCCTTCCTGCAGGTATGAGCACCTTCCACCTTCGTATGAGTGCTGGTGTCCTTTGCTTTAGTGTTCCGTGTTTCATTCTTTGTTCTCTGGTGCCCACTGTGTGATGAAAATGGACAGCATTGTCATGCCTCTAGCATGGGACCCACAGCAACACTGTGCCATTTCAAAATGGTATCAAGGTTGAGATGAGCGTCCTGCTGTTCATGACACGTAAAAGTTTAAATCTGATTTCCCCACAGAGCCCTCTGGAAAGTACCCAGCTGGCACCATGACAGACTCCCAATGAGAAAAATAAGTACTACTCTGAAAAAAATCTGTTTTTGATGAGACATCCAGAGCTCTGTTGCAGCAAAAGTTAACCTCTTGCGTACCTGAAGGGACTTCTGAACAGGTAAGTTGATGTGAACTTTTTCTTCCCTTAGAATCTCAACAGAGAGCTTGGGAATTACAATGACCATAAATGGTTCTTCCCTTATCTCAGTGAGAGAGGGGGAAGGATAATGATATATTTACTCCTAACTCATAGGCCCAAATTTGAACAGAGGACTCAGGCTGCTTGTATGTTGTGGGAAGTTGTTATTGATCAAGATATGTTTCTATAAGCTGAGGTATTCTGATTTTGTCCTGTGTGCCAGGCACTGTGCAGAGTATTTTGCATGTTTCACCTCATTTAATCATCTCCAACAACTCCATAGGGTAAGCGCAATCATTACCCTCCCCCAATTTACAAATGAGATCCCAATGCCCAGAGAGGTCACACAACTTGCTTACAGACACACAGCTTATGAATGAGTTGGGATACAAACCCAGGCTGTGTGTCTCCAGAGCAGGCACTCCTCATGGCTTTTGCCCACAACCTCTCTAAGGAACAAATGTCAAGTGCTATGAGACAGTCCTTATGGTCTTGTGTTGGTTACACCTGTGAGCACCAACATTTATATTTGTTATCTCATATAATCCTCAACACAGCATAAGAGGTGTGGGCATATAATTGTGCTTACTTTTGAGGAAGGTCTCTAGATATAATTGCAAGGGAGCTAAGACAGAAGCCCTGGATTGTGTGGTGTTTTCCCCAACATCAGGCCAGTCTGTAGGTATCTACTGTATCATTCTAGAAGTGACACCAAGTCAGCCCATCAACCGTCTTCCACCCTTCCTCTTCTGTGAACTCAAATGTGTTGTATCTATGCTGCCAGGTATTTGTCAAGGCAAAGCCAGAACCAGAAGACAACACAATCCCTGTCTTTGTGGCACAGCCATTCTATTCATGGGCAGAATTAGGAAGCACTTAACTCATCCTTTATGGGTCAAATTCCAGTAGTTCGGAGAAGATACATGAAGTTTAAACCATTAGGTGTGGTATTACTTCTGCAGTGGTGTTTTATGTCAACTGTTGCTTAGAAATATTTTTCATTGGCATCATTCTCCCCATATCACTCTGCCATCATCAACTTCCCCCTGCCAACTAATTGAAGTACTTGTTTAAACTTACATCTCCAGTATTGGTATCATCAGAACATCTTCTTTCTGTTTCTTCCTAGTTTATGTCTGTAAGTGAGTGTCTGTGAAGCTAGCGGGTTGTAGGAGGGGAGAGAGGGGCCGGCGGTAGGGAGAGTAGAAAGAGGCAGAGAGAGACCATTCATTCACTATGAGACTCATGATTGGGTATAATTTTATTATGCTCTGTTTCCTGCACTAATATGTATTCATCCAGATAATTTTGCTAAAATGAGTCAACAAGCAGCATCGTATATCATATTTGGAGAACTGGTATATTCTTGGGTGATAGTTTTTAGAGTAGGCGCACATCCCAGTAGGGGAATTATAAAGTGATTAGAAATTTGATCATATTATCAGTCACTGGCTTCCCTTTCACATTTCAGGCACCACTTCTTTATACATACAAAACCTTATGGTTGGATAAGATTTGTTTTATTTTGGTGCAACTTTGTTTTTTCTTTTTTAAATATATTTATTTTTTAACTGACACATAAAATTGTGTCTATTATGGTGTGAAACATGATGTTTTGAATGTATGTATACACTGTGGAATGGCTCAATCGAGCTAATTAACATATGCATTACCTCACATACTTGTCATTTTTTGTGTGTGGGGGGAACACTTAAAGTCAACTCTCAGCAATTTTCAAGAATACAATATGTTGTTATTATTGTAGTCACCATGTTGTGCAACAGATCTCTTGAACTTATTCCTCTTATCTAACTGTAATTTTATATCCTTTGATCAATATCTCTTCACCTTCTACCAGATACTGGTAACCACAATTCTACCCTCTGTTCTATGAATTCAACTTTTTTGGATTCTACATATAAGTGAGATCAGGTGGTATTTGTCTTTCTGTGCCTGGCTCATTTCACTTAACCTAATGTCCTCCAGGTTCATCCATGTTGTTGTAAATGACAGGATGTCCTTCTTTTGTGAGGCTAAGTAGTATTCCACTGTGTATATATGCCACATTTTCTTTATCCATTTATCCATTGATGGATGCTTGCGTTGATTCTCTATCTTGACTATTATTGCGAATAATGCTATAATGATCGTGTGAGTGTGGATATTTCTTCAAAATTCTGATTTCATTTTCTTTGGGTATCTGATCTGTAGTGGGATTGCTGGATCATCTGGTAGTTATACTTTTAGTTTTTTGAGGAACCTCCACACTGTTTTCCATAATGGCTGTATTAATTTACATTCCCATCCAATAATGTGCAACAGTTCCCTTTTCTCCACATCCTCACCAGTGCTTGCTATCTTTTGTTCTTTTGATAATAGTCAATCTAACAGGTGTGAGGTGGTTTCTCATTATAGCTTTAATTTGCATTTCTCTGATGATTAGTGATGTTGAGCATATTTTCACATACCTGTTGGCCATTTGTGTATCTTAGTTTAAGAAATGTCTATGCAGATCCTTTGCCAATTTTTAATTGGGTTATTTGCTTTCTTATGATTGAGTCAAGTTCCTTGCATATTTCAGATATTAACCAACCCCTTATCAGATGTATGGCTTGCAAATATTTTCTCCCATTCTGTAGGTTGTCTCTTTCCTCCATTGATTGTTTCCTTGGCTGTGCAGGAGCATTTTTAATTTGATGTAGTCCCATTTGTCCACTTTTGATTTTGTTGCCTATGCTTTTGGGGTCATATCCAAAAATAATTGCGCAGACCAATGTCATGGAGCTTTTACCTTATGTTTTCTTCTGGCAATTTAACAGTTTCAGGTCTTACATTTACATCTTTAATCTATTTTGAGTTGATTTTTGTACATGGTGTGAGATAACGGTCCAATTTTATTCTTCTGTGTGTGGATATCTAGTTGTCTTAACACCATTTATTGAGGAGACTATCCACAATTTTTAAGGCAATTTGTAAAGGCCTTGCTTAGCTGTACCTCCCAGGGTACAAGCAATTACCAGGAGATGAAAGGAAACTTTATCCCACCTCACAAAATTTTAAATAAAATATTCCACCCCAGTTGTACCCAGTTCTATTTTGCTAATTATTTGAGAGAGGCAGAATTCAATGCAGTTACTGTATTTTGGGGGTGCAAAATGTCCAGTCACGAACAGGAACAGAAATTATCTCTGTTCCTCCATTATGGATGCTGTGGTTGGGAAACGTGGTTTGCATCTACCATTACTTTGGGGGACTGGCCTACAATGCAATACCCCTCTCATGCTGTAATACCATTGCCTCCTCCTCCTGCCCCACCCCATCTCCTCCTGCCAAGGTCCCTATGCCCAAGGGGCATAATCTGGCCTGTTCCTGGTAAACCACTGCATGTAATGGCACCCCTAATGGGGTCAAGGGGTCACCGCATTGTAATTGTAAGGTAGACCTGTGATGCGACTGGAGTCTGGGGGATTTTGTAGTGATGTCACTCTCCCCACTGCAGCCACCACACCCAACATTCTCTAAGTAGACTTGAGTTTGCTCCATTCATCGAAATCTTCTTCTAGAGTGCTCAAAAGAATTGTATTACTTTCTTCTCCTAAGTCTTTCAGATTTTCCATTAAGGCCCCTCAATACTTTATTCAAAGAGTTCTTCTCACTAACTCTCTTGCCTCTCCCAGGTAAACAGTCATGTCAATTAAAATTAATGATGGTATTTGTCTGCCAGTAACAGCATTTTACTTCTAGTAGTTTTCATGGTGCATTTTTATATCTGTGCAAGTTTTGCCCTGTGACTTATATTTTCTTCCAAATAATTCTTGTTTTGTTTGTTTGTTTGTGTGCTTGTGTTGTTTATTTTATGTTCTAAATAATGACATTTGTGGATAGGAAAAGAAGAACAAACAATAGTACAAACCTGCCATGCCTAAAACTGTATAGAGGTAATGGCCTCAGCAGTATAAATTATACATATATCCACTTCCACACACAGAGACAGAAAGAAACATGGTTACCTATGGGTTATTTTTTCCCTCCCTTTGTAGTTTTGTGACTCTTTAAATATTCTATTTCAATAAGCACATATAGTCTTTTAGTTTTTGTGACACTCCAAATAGTCTACTTTTATAACAACCTCAAAAATCATTCAATGGAAATAAAATATTTTACAAACATGCATTCTAGCTGAAAGAGATATCAAGTATAATAAGCAGATTCTCCTTTTAAGCACCCTTTTCTGAGCCAGAATTAGATCTTGGTCCATTCAGTAAACTTAAAATCAGCTTCCTTCATTTTCCATCTAGTAAGATTTAAATGTTTTCACTTGTAATGTTTCAAGCAACTTGAGTAACAGGAAACTGGTCTAGCAGTCAAATCTGCCTATTGACTGCACCCCAGTAGTTTACCTTCCACTGTGACACAGGTTTTCCTGCAATGTCAATGTTTTTACTTGAAACGTCTGATAAAAAGTTCACAGGCTCTAGAGCCAGACATTCATTCCAGATGCAAACATTTGTTGAGGACCACCTATGTGCCAGGTAGTGTCCTAGGAGCTGGGGTTGCTTCAGAGCATTAAGCAGTCTAAAACGCCTGCCCTTGTTGGGTTTATATTCTCCTGGGGGAGATAGCAATGAACAAAGAATTTAAATTAATCAAGGGATAATGCAGTGCAGTAGCTGGTGATACATACTATAGGAAAAGTGGAGCAGGAAAGGGGGGTTGGGAGTGCTGATAGGTGGGTATGAAGTTTTAAATCGGGTGTTCAGGGTTGGTCTCATCAAGAAGGTAACATTTAAGTGGATTCTTGAAGATAGTGTGGGATCAGGGCCCAGTGATACCTGGGGTAATCATGGGAAGAGCCTGTGCAAACATGTGAAGTGGGAGTCTGTACCTGGAGCCTGCCTGGAGTCTGTACCAGGACATCCAAACAACACTGTGCTTGGAACGAGGGATATTAACCTAGCGGGAAAGACAGATAACTATGAAAGCAATTACAACCAAAAGATATGGTGAACGACCTTTAGCAGAATTGGGGAAAGCTGGCCAGAGGAAGTGCCACGTGAGTTGAGACCTGAAGGTTGACTAGATGTGTGTGGAGGAGGGATGAGGTGGGTTGGGGTAAGGCTTGTAAGAAGGATAGAACAGCATAGTAAGATATCCTAGGAGTCAAAGATAACAAGATGGTCATCTTAGCTGCTTTCTCTACAAAAGCCAGATGTCACTTCCTGGGTTTGACCTGATAATTTGAAAACACAATCAGAGGTTTAAATGCACAGCGTTCCATCACAGGTATGAAGCCAAATTTATTCAACCAAACCCTTATCCATGGACTTTGTTTCCAGTTTTGCACTAATATATATATATATATATATATATATATATATATATATATATATATATATATGTGTGTGTGTATATATATATATATATATGTAGGCTAGGGTAAACATCTTTGATCATAAATCTGTTTACACTAATCCAGTTATTTCCTTAGCATCAATTTTAGAAGGGGCACTGTTACCATCTCTGAAAAGCCTATAATGGACGGGCCCTGTGCTAATCACTCATATACAACATAACCTCGAATGGTGGGTTTTATTATCCTTTATGTACAGATGCCAAATAGGTTCAAAGAGATTAGAGGGTCTTTCCAAGAGCTGCTTCTTCCTCTGTTACAGTGTTCTCAGTCTTTCTTCCATGCATCACCCCCTTCACCCAGATCCTGAACAGGAACCCTTCCCAACCCAATGTGTGTCCATGTCTAGAAATTATAAATATACAAACACTTACATTGTATGGATCAGTTGAGCTCATGCCTACTTCTGTCCCCAGAGAGATTGCAGCTGCTTGCTGGATGGGGAATGGTTTAGGTATGTCACATGGTCTGTGCCTTTGTTGCTGCTCTTACCATAGCATTCGAGGCTCTCCATGACTTGACCCTTGTTACCTCTCCATTCTCAGTCCCTTTCACTCCTGTGTGCACAGTTTTCATTGACATTGGCTTTGGTGTAATATAGAATACATATGAATTCCAATCCTGGCCCTGACACTTAAGTCATTCTTCTATTAAGCCTCAGTTTCCTCATCTGCAAAATGGCAGTAGCCTTACCTACTTTGAAAGTTTTCTCAGGAGGATTAATGAGCTAATGGATGCAAAACACCTGAGTCTCAGTACCTGGCCCAAAGGCAACACTAGATACATGGTGGCTATTATTTGTCACATATCTCTGTATTTGTGTCACCCGGTACAGGGGAGCTCATGAGATAGGCACTCAGTATGTTTAGGATTGGATTAGAGGGAAATGTAGCAAAGCACTGGAAGAGTAAAACATGGGAAATCACCTGATAAACTGAATCTGTGGCCAAGGACTTTCTCATTTCCCTCTTCTCAAGTTTTTTGCTTGTCTTAAGAAGGGCCTGAGTTGGTGAAGGAAACCCTAGGTAATGAGGAACTTGAGCACATATTTGTTCCAAGGAATCTCGGACATTTCTCCCTCTGGAGTGAGTGACTGTAGCTGAGGGAGAGAGGGGTCATGAGGTGTTGATTGGGGGTTGGGGGGCACTTTTATTGTTTCCATTCTTCCCGCCCAAACAAGTGGCAGCGTAAATATCTCATTATCCTTAGTACCTTACCTCATAGGATCAGGAGCAAATTTATCTGTGGGGCCTCAGAATCTCAAGGTGTCTGTTGAGATAGAACTGCCTCATATATCATTACATGAAACTGATGGAGGGAGCATGAGTTTTTGTTTGTGTGTGTGTGTTTGTTTTTAAGTTAAAGGGCATGCTTTTCATGGAGTAGTGTTTCAAAAGATATCAATATTTATACATTAAGAAATTGTGATCTGTATTCTCCTCCTGAAGAAGGATGATCCTGAGGTTTCTTGTGGCATGTGTAATCCAGCAGGGAGCAAATTGGGTTAAAACCAATATCCCATATTTTTCAGACTAAATTATTTACTTATGTTGGTGCCTATCCAAAGAGATGACTGAACAAATTGATTAGATTTCAGTTGCTGAAATTATGAGGGCCTCTTTCTGAAATGCCTGTCAGTTTGTTTGCAGGCGTTCCAGGAACGGTGTGTAACGCAGTGTGTTTTAAATCTACTCTTTGTGTTTCTAACATATGCTTTTTTTCTTTGAGAGGATGGAAGAAGAACAGCAGTGGGGAAGTTCAAGGTTACCTCAGAAGAGAAAAAAGTTAGCAGAACGCAGGAGACAGAGATATGTCAAGCTGGTGGCACCTTATCAGGTTGACAGAAAAGGAAAAGCCTCTTCCTCATGTGATACAGATCAGAAGAGATTCAAATGTGAATGCCGCTACTGCCAGAGGTATATGGGGAACACTTCTGGGATCTCAACAGGGAAGGGGAAGAAAGCAATCTCTCATTCCTCTTCCTGGGATAAGCTAATACAAGAACTCAATAGCTTGACGCTCAACCCTGCTGCCATCCAACCCCCTCTTCTACAAGAAAGGGCACAGGAAAGAGAGGAGAAGAGCCAAAAACAGAGACAGCAGAACAGCAAAAGGATGTTTCAGAGGCTCCTGCGAGAATGGGCAGAATAACTCTGAGACTGCCATCCTCAAGTGAAGGAAGATCAAAACATATGGGGTCATGAGTGTCAACAATGCCAACTCCTTGAGCAGAATCCTTTTCAAAATATGATCAGGAGGAGTAATAGTATCCAGCCTTATGACAATACCATCAGCTGGCAATTCAATCCAATTCTGGAAACATAGCAATCTTTCCTCCAATACTTTGGCATTACACTGTGGTATGCTAGAAGGAGTTGCTCTTTGGCAAGGGCAACCAGGTACCAATGGTTCTATATGCTTGGTAATACTGTTCCATGGTGCAAGCTGTCATTCCCCGCCCCCTCAGGTTTCAGCCTTTCTTCCCTTGTTGCCAGTAGGTATAAAGTATCTGTGCAGTATTTCTGACTTCTGACTTGCTGTTTTCTAAATCCTTTCATTCCATTTTATTGATTGGATCCCAGAGGAAGCACTAGGTCTGTTGGAATCAATCTCTCTCTCTCTCTCTCTCTGTGTGTGTGTGAGTGTGTTTACCTTTTACTTTGAAATCATTATAGACGCACAGGAAGTTGCAAAGATAGGGTGCCCCTCACCTTGTTTCTCCCAAGATAGTTATAGCTTATATAACTGTAGCACAGTATCAAAACCAGGAAATTGACATTGGAGCAATGTCTGTGTACACAGTTCTATGTCATTTTATCATATGTGTAGATACACGTGACCACCACTGCAAATTACAAAACTATTTCATTGCCACAAAGATCTTTCTCATGCTACCCCTTTGTAGTCACACCCACCACCGTCCCAGAACAATCTCTAAGCTCTGGCAACCACTCAGTTGTTCTCTATCCCTCTAATTGCTTCATTTTGAGCATGTTATACAAAAAGACATCATACAGTATGTGACCATTTGCGGTTGGCCTTTTCCACTCTGCATAATGCCCTTGAGGTCCATACAAATTGTTGTGCACATCAAAAGTCTATTCCTTTCTATTGCTGAGTAGCATTCCAGATCTCTTCTGTGAAATGTCTCCCCACGTCATTTCGTAACAAATATGGTTGTATTTTTACTGTGGACTTCTGAGTTCTTTGTTTTCTCCTAGCATGTAACTTGTCTTTTCATCCTCTTAAAAGAGATTTTATTGATTTCTTCTTATATGGATTGTGCTTCTGGTGTTGTGTCTCAGAAAAATTCACCAAGCCTGAAGTCCCAAAGATTTTCTCTTATGTCATCTTCTGAAATTCTTATGGTTATACATTTTACATTTCAGTCTATGATTCATTTGTAGTTAATTTTTGTATAATGTGTGATACTTAGGCCAAAATTTTTGTTTGTGTCTTTGGGTTTATTGATCTACGGTTATCCAGTCACTCCAGCACAATTTGTTTAAAAGACTTTCTTTCTTTCACTCAATTGCTTTTGTACCCTTTCTAAACATCAGTTAGTTTTACTTGTCCTGGGGCTATTTCTGTGTTATCTAGTTTGTTCCATTGATCTATATATCTATCTCTCTGTCAGTACTGCAATCTTGATTACTCTAGCTATATAATAAGACTTGAAATCAGGTAGAATGGTTCCTCCCACTTCATTCTTCATGAAAATTGTTTTGGCCATTCAAGTTCATTTGCCTTTTCATATAGAATAATCTTGTATATAATTCTATATTTACTACATTCACTCTTCCAATGCATAAACACTGTATGTCCCTCAATTTATTTATTAATAGATATTCCTTGATTTCTTTCATCAACATTTGGTGATCTATACATAGTTTGTTATATTTATACCTCAATATTTCATTTATTGAGTGATTATAAATGGTACTGCATTTAAAATTTTTGCTAACATGTTCATTGCTAGTATATGAAAATTCTGTTGAGTTCAGACAAACTTGCTGAACTCGTTTATCAGTTTTGGCATTTTGGGGAGGAGATATTTACTTGAGATTTTCTATGCAGACAATCACATCATCTGCAAACAGAGACACTTTTATTTCTTTGATTTCCAACTGTATGCCTTTTCTTTCCTTATTGTGCTGACCGGTGCAGTACTGTGCTGAAAAGCAGGGGTGAGAGTGGACATTTTTGCTTTGTTTTCCATCCTAGGGGGAATGCATTCAGCCTTCAGTGTTAAGAATGACGTTAGCTTTGTTTTGTGTAGATGTTCCCAATCAAGTTGAACAAGTTTCCGTCTTTTCCTACTTTTCTGAGAATTATTTTTTTTTTATTTCACAATAATATGGGGGTACAAATGATAAAATTACATACATTGCCATTGCCAGCCCTCCCCCCTCGAGTCAGAGCTTCAAGCGTGTCCATCCCCCAGTTGGTGTGCATCACACTAACTATGTATGTATATACCAATCCCCTCCCCCCCCACCTGACCAACACCCAATAAATGTTTTATTTAAAAACATTTTGGTTACATTTTATATCTTTGCCTCTCCCTAGCAAGGGTTAGAGGTATGCCCTTCCCCCCCACACTGTTCACCGCATCCCTCAGATGTGAGTCTACCTCTCCCCCAACCCCCGAATCCCTGGTGAACACCACCACCCTTTGAGCACCATAGTGTTAATCAGTCAGTACCAATTTGATGGCGAGTACATGTGGAGCCCATTTTCCTGATCCTGTGTCACCTCACTTTGGATAATGGGCTTAAGCTCAATCCAGGATAATATAAGCGGTGCTAGATCACTGTCATTTCTTAGAATTGAGCAATATTCCATTGTAAACATATACCAAATTTTAATAATCCACTCATGAATTGATGGGCACTTGGGTTGTTTCCACGTCCTTGCAATAGTGAATTGTCCTGCCATAAACATACGGGTGCAGATGTCTTTATAATAGAATGTCTTATGCTCCTTTGGGTAGATGCCTAATAATGCTATTGCTGGATTGAATGGTATTTCTATTTTTAGCTCTTTGAGGTGTCTCCAAATTCTTTTCCACAAAGGTTGCACTAATTTTCAGTCCCACCAGCAGTGTAAGAGTGTTCCTGTCTCTCCACATCCTCGCCAGCATTTGTTGTTTTGGGATTTCCTGATAGAGGCCAATCTCACTGGGTTAGATGATATCTCATTGTGGTTTTGATTTGCATTTCTCTAATGATTAGAGATGTTGAGCATTTTTTTATATGTTTGCTGGCCATTATACTGTCTTCTTTGGAAAAGTTTCTGTTCATTTCCGTTGCCCATTTCTTGATGGGGTTGTTTGATCTTTTTCTTGTTAAATATTTTGAGTTCTAGGTAGATTCTTATTATCAGACCTTTATCGGAAGTGTAGAGAGCAAATATTTTCTCCCATTCTGTAGGTTGTCTCTTTGCTCTAATGATAGTTTCCTTGGCTGAGCAGCAGTTTTTTAATTTGATCAGATCCCATTTGTTTATTTTTGTTGCTGTGGTGATTGGTTTGGGGGTCTTCTTCAAGAATTCTTTGCCTAGGCCGATGTCTGAAAGGGTCTTCCCAACATCTTCTTCTAGGATTCTTAAGGTTTCATGCCTTAGGTTTAAGTCTGTTATGCATCTTGAGTGGATTTTTGTGAGAGGTGAAAGGTAGGGATCCAGATTCATTCTTCTGCATGTAGCTATCCAGTTTTCCCACCACCATTAATTGAAAAGGGATTCTTTTCCCCAAAGTATATTTTTGTCTGCTTTATCAAAGGTTAGATTACCATATGCAGATGGTTTCATCTCTGGAACCTCAGTCCTGTTCCAAAGATCAATGCCTCCGTTCTTGTGCCAGTACCAGGGTGATTTAACCTCTTTTATTTATTTATTTATTTTTGTAGAGATGCAGGGTCTCACTCTTGGTCAGGCTGGTCTCAAACTCCTGACCTCAAGAGATCCTCCCGCCTGGGCCTCCCAGAGTGTTAGCATTACAGGTGTGAGCCACTGTGCCCAGGCTCGTTTCTTTTATTAAATAAGGGCATAGAAGATATTCTGCATATGGGCTAAAATTGGATCTTTCTTCTTCTTCTCCCTGCTCATGGGGTAAGATAATTAAATAAAAGAGAAACAGTGTTGGTGAATGATCGAGTTATCTGTTATTACATTTTAAAAAATGCTCCAGCACTTAGGGATTTATAACAAAAATGTATCCATGTCCCTCCCAGTTTTGTGGGTTGACGGGTATCAGCTGAGTGATCCTCACTTGGGGTCCCTCATGCAGTTGTAGTCAGATGTGGGCTGGAGCTGCAGTAGAGCTCTAATGGCCTGGAATCCAAGTAGACTCTCTCACACAACTGGCTTTTCCCACTGACTGTTGGCTCATTTGAGATTTACAATCTTACGGCCTCTACCTGACCTCTCCCTTTCTCTTGGACTTCTCAGAGCATGATGCATGTGCTCTCAGAGGGAGCACCCCAAGGGGGAGAGTTTCAGGACACAAGTGTGGAATGAAGTCTCCTTATGACCTAGACTTGGATGAAACATATATCACTCCTGCCATATTCTATTGCTCCAGCACAGCCCATATTCAAGGGAAGGAGAGTTGGACTTCTCCTCATAGTATGAGGATCAACGCGTGCAGGGAGTGGGGGAAGTTCTTGACGTTGGCCATCTGTAACAAATACCTACCATGGTATTGTAGGATGTGGTGAGCCAACATTGGCTCCTTGAGGTAGGACTGTACCAGCTGGGAATGAGCGCCAGCAGTACAGACACATAAACCCTCAGATACAGCAGCGTCCCTTCATATTATTTACTCCTAGGACACAATGGACAGGGACACAAAGAGTTTTGAACAGTGTGGTCACCCCAGTTTTCTTGGCAAGAGCAGAAACCTGAAAATGACCTAAATGCCCATCTGAAGGAAGTTGGGTGCCTGCATTGAGCCACATCTGTCCACTAGAATGTATTGAAAACTCTAGTGGGGCCTTGAGATTTTCAGGTCACAGCTAAGAAATAAAATGCTGCCCCTGCAGAGAAGGGGTTAAGATGACGAAGGTCACTAGGTCTTCTGTGTCACCTTTGGCTCACAGACCCATGTTGTTAGCATTCTTTGATATTCCCCCCCCAAACGCACACTCTGCCTTCCTCTGGGGATCTCCTGGTTATTTTGGCTCACAGAGTGCTTCCTCAGGCCTCCCTTCTATTAGTCTGTTTTTTCCTGCTATGTCCTCTCCCAGCCCACCTTCATTCTCCTGGAGTGTTAGGTAGGGCACATCAGTTTGTTGAAATTGCCTGCATAATTATCTGTTTCCCCGCTGCCACTAATTTGATAGCTCACGCTTTTGCTCCAATATCCAGGGCCTAGAGTAGTGTCAGGAGGTCCTGGAACTTACACACCAGCCACGTGGGCTGTGCAGTGGTAGACCCTCCATCCGGGAGCATCACTCTACATATGTTATCCCTCTGAGGTACTTCACAAGTTTCCATAAAATGTATCCTTTGAATCATGAGATGATTAGTGTTTTCAAATAAATGTTCATCTATGTGGGGATTTGTAGTTATTATGATATGATTATTGTGAGACTCCCTTACATCAACTAACATAGGGATAAGGCAGAAGCTATTTTGGCGGATACCAGACCCTAACCTCCCGGAACAAGGAAGTCCCCAGCAAGTCGCCAGCCTGGGACCACCCAAGGATGGAAGAATTACTAAGCAGGACACCTTACAAATTGCGCTTACCTTTCTGTGACAGCAGTTTATGATTAGCCCTTATGACCTGACCTCAAGACAATGCTGGTCACATATGACTGTTTCCCAACGGGGTTTCTGAACATTTAAAAACATTACTATTGCCCCATAAGGGGGTACTTTCCTGCTCGGGAGGGGATCCCTACTCTGTATGTGGAGTAGGATCTGTTTTCTGTCTCTATCTCAGTAAGCTTTCTGTGGCTAGTTGGCTCACTCTTGAATTCTTTTTAGCCTGAAGCCAAGAACCTGTTTGGCAAGTTCGGAAGGCTTTCCTCTCTTCATTGGGACACCCCCCTGCATCACAACTACAGCTTAAAAGCAGTTAGAGAAGAATAGGACATTACTGAGAGTTTCAAGGAAAAATTGGAATGAATGGAGAGGCAAGCCAGCATAACTTAGAGACAGGTGTGGGGGTTGCTGCCCACTGGAGGAAGCCACCACCATGAGAGCGCTCCTGTGCAACAAATCCCTTGTGACCTAGCCTCATCACAGGATGTGTACAGAATTATTGTGTTTCCTTGTCCCGACAGGGTTTCCTTTGGCGGGTATGTAATCACGACCCCATCACACTGTGCCCCTCCCATCTCAATGACTCTGGTGTGAGCATGTGGGGGTGGGGAATAAGGAAGATAAAGGATAAGGCATTCCCTCCCCCACCCCCACCCTCCAAAGCTACTGACAGAGACAGAACTGAGGTTGGATCAGTAGAGCCATTATTTATTAATGTATTTCAAGGCTTGTAAACCATCAGTCACTCTCCCTGGAGCTACCCTTGAGAAAAAGTAGGCTGCTCGATGGCAGGGTCATCTGCCTGTTTGGTTCACTGTTGTATCCCCAGCAGCTAGCACCGTGCCAGGTATACCACAGGCCATCATCAAGCAACTGCGGATCGAATGAATGTCTCTCCTCTCCCAGGAGACTGTGAGACCCTTGAGGGCAAGAACCATGTTTAATTGGTCTTTGAAGGTCCAGCACCTAGTTGCCTGGGTGAAACCCGCTGGTCATCACTGAATGCTTGCATGTTGAATTAACTATTTGTTCATTTGGAAGTGAGACTGACAGAAACCTCCCCCACCCCCACCCCTGTTCCAATCCAGAGGTGGTTTATTTAAGTTATCCTGCAAACCCATCTAATCAGCTGTGAGATTCAAGGACAAGGATGAGAACCTGACTTACTTTTCCATGAACCCCACACAAAAGCTGATGCAATTCTCAGCACAGAGTGGAACTTAGGATCGCATTTACCAGAACCCCGTACGTAATTCAAGAATCACTTTTATAGTTGTAGCTTTCCCTTCACCTCAGCTGCACTGTTTTTGGATGATGTCCTATTTAATTTTTCAAAAATCTCTCAGCATTAGAAAAAAGGATACCATAAAATATTTTGTTAATGGGGAGGGGGGGAAACTCTGTAAAAGAATTTAAAGAGCTTTATTCTGAGCCTATATGAGTGGCTGTGGCCCAGAGGACATAGTCTCAAGAGGTCCCCAAGGAAATGCGCCTGAGGCGGTCAGGTCACAGTTTAGTTTTACACACTTCAGGGAGACAGAAATTGCAGGTAAAATCATAAAGCAATACATGGAAGGTATACATTGTTTTGGCCCAGAAAGGCCATACATCTCAAAGGGAGGCTTACAGATTATATGTGGATTCAGAGATTCTTTCATTTGTAATTGGTTAAAGGAGTAAAGGAGTAAAGGTTAAAGGAGTAAAGCTTTGTCTAAAGTCAGTAGAAAGGAATGGCTAAGTTAAGATAAGCACAGCTGCAAATCACAGAGCAAGCCACACTGTGGGGCGCGGTGTCAACGCCATTACAAGTTGGCGCCTGTTTCCGGCTTTGCCTAGAGCAGCAAACAAGTTCAGCGCACGCGCAATTGTCGGTTGCCCTGTGGCGCGAGCATGCAAACGAAGGGTCCTGCTATGGACTAATGCTTTGGTGGCTCGACAGCTGAGCGGCCTATCCCAGCTTAGGGGTTGTGCTTCTAGGGTATATAGCAGCCTGCGCGCTGCTGGGCTGGGTCTTCCGCATCATGTAAGTCTAAAGGGAACCCCATTAAAGCACTGTCAGAAGAACTCCGGTTGCCGCGTCTTCCTTGCTGGCGAGGCGGGCGCGACAAGTGGTGCCGAAACCCGGGAACCGAAACAACTTTGAAGCACCAGCGGAGACGACCTCGACAGAGGTGAGTTCAGAACTGACGTGTGGGACGGCCAAAACTCCCCTGCTTCCAAAAAATGGGTAATATTCCGCTGCGGCGCTTTTTGTGGCCTATTAAGAACCTCTTAGCATCACAAGGAGTGCACTGTGAGGAAAGGACCCTCATAAAATTTTTGAAGGAGGTGGACCGTGTAGCTCCTTGGTTCCTCCACTCGGGTTCTTTGACTATTCCCTCTTGGGGGAAGTTAGGACAGGACCTTCGTAGTGCGGGGACTCTGAGGCCAGGCACTCTCCTTGTTCACAACCTAATTATGGAGTGCCTGTATGATGAAAACTCAGGCCCGCGCGTAGCGGCTAGCCAAAGAGCATTAAATGATTTGCAAGACGCAAGTTCGGAGAGAAGCAGTAGGGGAGGGACCGCGGTAAAAGGTGGAAAAAAGGAATATAGAGCTCAAAAAAGGAAAATGCAGGGAGGGAAAGCACAGCCCGATCTGCCTAATTGTGACCCCTTACCAGATTTTGACAATCTACATTTATCTGACACTGCTGACTCTGAGTCAGACTGCGACAGTAGCCCAGAGTCAGATGAGGAACTAGAAAAGAAAGAGGAACCAGTTTTTCAGGAAGCGGCCGGTTATGAGCGGTACCGCCCACCTCCGTACGCCCCGCCTTATGAGGAACTAAGCGTTCGCCCCAGGCAGAAAGGCGCACGGCAGGGTGACTCATTCATCCGCCCTGAAGAGCGAAAAGAGCTGTTCCTTACCTTTCCTGTCTTTGAGAATGATAATCAAAGGGGCTGGGAGCCAGTAAACGCCAAGCAATTGAAAGAGCTGGTGGAGGCTGTCCGAAACTGGGGACATGGGGCCTCCTACACCTTATCTTTGGTAGAGAGACTGGGCAATACAGCAATGACGCCCAGAGATTGGAGTCAGCTCGTCAAGGCAGTACTGACTACAGGTCAGTATTTAGATTGGAAGTCCATTAACCAGGAAGAGTGCATGGAGCAATCCCAGAGAAACGCCCAGCGCGGGCAACCAGCATGGAATTTTGACATGCTCACAGGGCAGGGGCAGTGGGTCAACAATCAGGTCGCCTACCCAGAGGAGGTATATGCCCAGATCAACTCCATAGCCATTAAGGCGTGGAAGAGCTTGCCCAATCGTGGGGAGGTCAAGGGTAACTTGACAAAAATTATCCAGGCCCCTGCTGAACCATTCTCAGACTTTGTAGCTAGGCTAGTAGAGGCAGCAGGAAAGGTATTTGGGGATCTAGATACAGCCATGCCGCTCATTGAGCAGCTTGCCTTTGAGCAGTGCACTACGGAATGCCGTAATGCAATTGCCCCTTGGAAGAACAAAGGCCTTAATGCCTGGCTAAAAGCATGCAGAGAGATAGGGGGTCCCCTGACCAATAGTGGCCTGGCGGCCGCTGTTTTAGCAGCTCAAGCAAAGCAGGAACGCAATTGCTACAATTGTGGCAAACCTGGGCACCTTAAAAGGCAATGTAGAGCACCTCCTAAGCAAGGGAGCTCCTCTAACAAACAGCCAGGCATCTGCCCTACCTGTGGCAAGGGGCGACATTGGGCTTCTGAATGTCACTCGATGAAGGATAAGGATGGAAATCCCATAGTTCGGGATCAAAATGGAAAGCCTGTACCTAAGCAAAAAAACGGATGGCGGGGCCCCCGACCCCAGGGCCCGCAAATATATGGGGCCATGCAGGGGAATACCCAGGAGAGGTCGCTCCTAGCGCCTCCGGGGAGCCAAGGAGAGCCACTAAAGGTTCTGCAGGATTGGACCTCTGTGCTACCACCACAACAGTATTAACCCCCCTCATGGGGTGCCAACCGGTCCCATCTGATTTTAAGGGGCCGTTACCTGATAATACTGTAGGACTCGTCCTCGGCAGGTCTTCATCAACTCTGCAGGGATTAATAATTCACCCAGGAGTTATTGATTCAGATTTTGAAGGGCAAGTAAAAATTCTTTGCTCTTCCACTAGAGGCATAGTTTCCATATATCCAGGAGACCGGATAGCACAGTTGCTAATTTTACCTAGCCTCCATTCTTTATTCCCTAGTAAACAAAAAATCAGAGGAGAAAAAGGTTTTGGCTCCTCTGGAGGAAACTGTGCATATTTGTCATTAAATTTAGACGAACGTCCTACTATGGACTTAACCATACAAGGAAAGACATTTACAGGCCTCCTAGATACAGGAGCTGACACTAGTATAATTTCTGAACGCTGGTGGCCAAAAACGTGGCCATTGGCCCCCTCAGCTCAGACTCTGCAGGGATTGGGATATGCATCCTCTCCAGTGATCAGCGCCCAGACACTGAAATGGAAGGATAATGAGGGTAGAGAGGGTAGTTTTCAACCTTATGTTCTGCCTTTGCCTGTGAATCTTTGGGGTAGAGATTTGCTACGGCAATTGGACTTCAAATTGACCAATGACTACTCTGTTCAAAGTCAAAAGCTGATGAAAAGCATAGGCTGTATCCCAGGTAAAGGGCTTGGGAAGAACTTGCAGGGAAGAACTGAACCTATAGAGCCTGTGCCACGACCTTCTAGGCAAGGGCTGGGTTTTTCTTAGGGGCCGCTCGCCGCTGGGGATCCTCTGCCCATACCCTGGAATACAGAGGAGCCAGTGTGGGTGCCTCAGTGGCCCTTACCCTCTGAAAAGTTACTCGTGGCCCATAATCTAGTGCAAGAGCAGCTTACTCTTGGGCATCTTGAACCCTCTCAATCTCCTTGGAATACCCCTA
Organism: Microcebus murinus; assembly: GCF_040939455.1. NCBI lineage: Eukaryota > Metazoa > Chordata > Mammalia > Primates > Cheirogaleidae > Microcebus > Microcebus murinus. Next base: position 94,026 of record NW_027438967.1, on the reverse strand, counting down.
TTTTTGTGATTAAGAAAAGGTCTGGTAAATGGAGACTGTTGCATGACCTTAGAGCAATTAATGCCCAGATGCAGCTTATGGGGCCTGTTCAAAGAGGACTGCCCCTTCTCTCAGCTTTGCCTAAACATTGGAGTCTAATTATCTTGGACATCAAAGACTGTTTTTTCTCTATTCCCCTGCACCCACAAGATAAAAGCAGATTTGCATTCACGCTTCCTTCCATAAACCATGAGCAGCCTGATGCAAGATATCAATGGCAGGTTTTGCCTCAGGGCATGGCTAACAGTCCCACTATGTGCCAACTTTATGTGGCCTCAGCTATCCAGCCGGTTAGGCAGAAGTTTTCAAAGGTAAGAATTATACACTATATGGATGATATTCTCTTGTGTCATTGTGATGATGGCGTACTTCGCCAAGCTTATGCGTCCCTTCAGGCTCACTTAAAGGAAAAAGGCTTGCTGGTCGCTCCAGAAAAGGTGCAAGAGGGAGAAGTAGGTGCGTTTCTTGGTAGTAGCATTCTCCCTGACAAAATTGTGCCTCAAAGACTGTCCATCCGAAGAGATGCTTTGAGGACCTTAAACGATTTTCAAAAACTGCTAGGGGATATCAACTGGCTTCGACCTTTTTTATGTCTTACCACAGCAGAACTGAAGCCATTATTTCAGATTCTAGAGGGAGACTCACACATCACGTCTCCTAGAACTTTGACTCCTGAGGCCCTAAAGGCTCTTCATAAGGTAGAAGAAGCCATTCAAAAGGTGCAACTAGTGCGCATTCAACACCATGATCCTTTCTCCCTCTGTGTACTCCCTTCTCCCACGCTCCCTACGGCAGTGCTTTGGCAGGATGGCCCCCTTTTATGGGTGCATCCTCAAGCCTCTCCAGGAAAGGTGATTGGCCATTATCCTACCTGTGTGGCCGAGATAGCTTTAAAGGGTATTAGTTTGGCTGTGTCCCATTTTGGGCGTCACCCTGATAGCCTGATTTGTCCATATACTGCCAATCAGGTGAACACCTTATGTGCCAATCTTGATGCATGGGCCATATTGAGATGCACCTTCCCGGGGAGCATTGACAACCATTATCCCAGACATGCCTTGTTGCAGTTTGCAATGAGGAACGAGCTTATTTTCCCAAGAGTAACTTCACTGCTACCTTTGGTTGATGCTTTGGATGTGTATACCGATGGCTCTAAGACGGGTATTGGGAGCTATGTCATTCAGGACAAGGTGTATACCAAACAGTTTAACTATTCTTCTCCTCAGCTAGTAGAGTGTGCCGTAGTTGGTCTGGTTCTCAGTACCATCACTGAACCTATCAACATCATCTCAGACTCCTTTTATGTGGTCAACGCAGTTAAACAGTTAGAGAACTCCTTTCACATTCTTGCCAAGAGTACTGTCTTTTCTGTATTTACAGAAATTAGGAATACTATTCAAAATAGGAAAAACCCATTTTCCATTCAGCATATCAGAGCTCATTCCTTGTTATCTGGACCTATGGCTGCGGGAAATGCTATGGCAGATCGCGCCACTCGCGCCCTCTGGGTGTCTGATGGCCACGCCGCCGCCATAGACTTTCATAAACTTTATCATGTGCCAGCTGAAACCTTACGACTTAAGTTCAGCATCACACGTGCAGATGCTCGTGAGATTGTACTGCAATGTCCAAGTTGTGCTCCTTATCGCACTGTTGTTCATACGGGCGTAAATCCTAGGGGTTTGCGTCCTCTACAACTGTGGCAAATGGATGTAACTCATGTCCCATCCTTTGGGAAGCTTAGGTATGTTCACGTGTCTGTTGACACGTGCTCAGGCGTCCTTCATGCCACGCCTCTGGCTGGAGAAAAGGCAAGTTACGTTATCATTCACTGCCTAGAAGCTTGGGCAGCCTGGGGCAAGCCCCGGGTTATTAAGACAGATAATGGCCCGGCTTATACCTCAAAATCTTTTCAGCAGTTTTGCACTCGCTTGGGTGTGGAGCACCGTACCAGTCTTCCCTACAACCCTCAAGCGCAAGGCATCGTGGAGCGTGCTCACGGCACGCTCAAAATGTACTTACAAAAACAAAAAGGGGGAGATGCCCTACAGCTAGGGCTATCACCCAAAGGACGCCTCTCCTTTGCTCTCTTTACTTTAAATTTTTTAAATTTAGATGTCAAGGGACGTTCAGCAGCAGACAGGCATGTCACGCCTGCTCCGCCACAGAAAGAATTAGTGAAGTGGAAAGATGTGTTGTCTAATCTATGGAAAGGCCCGGATCCAGTGTTAATGAGATCCAGGGGAGCTATTTGTATTTTTCCACAGGACCAGGACAATCCCATCTGGGTGCCCACGCGGCTGACTAGAACGGTGCAGCAGCCTCCAGAGCAGCATGGGGACCCAGTGGCTACTCCTCCTGACGACAGCATGGATGATCGCGAGGATGGCAGCGGAGCCACGCTGGGGGATCCTGTCAGTGCTTCCCCTGCCGATGCCTGTGACACGTAACTCACCAATTTTCCCCCGCCTCTTTTCTACTAATGTTTCCTTGGGCACTGCGTACCTGCCGTTGGACACGCGGAGTAGTAAACTGGAGGGAAATAGATCCTTCTCCTTGAAGGGGACTTTGTGTTTTGTGTGGGGTTAACGGAAGCTGCACAGACTTGGCTCCCCTGTCCATAGTGGCTGGGGGTATGGCAGAAATCTTAGTGACTCTTTTGAGGGTTCTGTGAGGGTGATTGCGGGAGGGCGAAACGCGACCTTTGCCCCTACACCTGTCTGTGTTTGGCCCCCGTTTATCTGGGTGGTATCCACGGAAAAACCCTCTGGTACACATGTGAACTGTTCCTCTAATACGTGCAATTATACATTGTGTTGGAATGCCATGTCTCACCCCTCTGCCATTGTTACCTGCTTGCCTAGATACATTCCTGTTCCTGTTGAAGCTCCTAGCTCTATGACTCTGTTTCGGTCTTGCAGCCACGGACCATGTGGTATTGGCACAGACATTTGCTGCGCTTGAACTGAGACAGTCTGCACAGGTGTGGTTGACCATGCTAAAAGGTTAGCCTAGTTTTGGGTTGCACCCGCTCCTACCCCCAGGTATTTTAGCAGACATGGCCTTTGCACTCTGAGTGGTCTCTCCCATTGCACCAAATAAGGCATGTCTCCTATCCCACAGCCAGCCTTTGCACACCTCCGAGTTGTGCTCATTGCACAAGGTTAGGTGGTTGCTGGTGAAAGCGAGGCTCTGCAACCTTGATCGCACGGTCGAAGGACGGTGCTGAACGGTTGCTCAGCTCTCATTAAATTAATAAAACAGGGGGAGATGTGGGGCGCGGTGTCAACGCCATTACAAGTTGGCGCCTGTTTCCGGCTTTGCCTAGAGCAGCAAACAAGTTCAGCGCACGCGCAATTGTCGGTTGCCCTGTGGCGCGAGCATGCAAACGAAGGGTCCTGCTACGGACTAATGCTTTGGTGGCTCGACAGCTGAGCGGCCTATCCCAGCTTAGGGGTTGTGCTTCTAGGGTATATAGCAGCCTGCGCGCTGCTGGGCTGGGTCTTCCGCATCATGTAAGTCTAAAGGGAACCCCATTAAAGCACTGTCAGAAGAACTCCGGTTGCCGCGTCTTCCTTGCTGGCGAGGCGGGCGCGACACCACACTAGACCAACTCAAAGTGATCTGTTAAGCAAATTGATGACCTGCAGGTGTGACTGAACCTTTTGTCTTGCATGGTGTTAGGTCCTGTCTATTATTTAGTATCTTATTGCCAAGGAGAGCTTGTTTTTATCAGTCTTGTGATCTCGATTTTAACACGAATGTTGGTCTGGTCTGGTCGGTTGTTGTGTCTAAACTCCAAAAGGGAGGGGATATAAGGAGGCCTGTCTGACTTCCCTTGCCTTCATGACCAGCAAATTCTGTTTCAAAGTTTTTCTGGGGTCCTCTGGGCCAAAAGGGGGTCTGTTCAGTTGATAGGGGAGCTTACGATTTTATTTTTAGTTTACATTGTAAAACCAAGTTTCAAATCGGCATAAGATATGAGACTGTCGACGAAAAAAAGCCAAACTCTGTAAAATAATTTTAAAGAGATTTATTCTGAGCCAAATTTGAGGACCATGACCCAGAGCCACTGCCAAGAGGCCTTGGGCAAGTGGACTCGCTGTGGCTGGGTTACAGTTCAGTTTTATACATTTTCAGAGAGACAGGGGTTACAGGCAAAGTCACAAATCAATACATGAGAGGCATACATTGGTTTGGCCCAAAAAGGTGGGACATCTCGAAGCGGGGGTGGGGGGGTGGGGGGTGGGGGGCGGGGGGGGGGCTTACAGGTTATAGGTGGGTTTAAAGATTCTTTGGCTGGCAATTGGCTGAGAAAGTTAGACTTTATCTAGAAGACCAGAAAGGATATGCTTACTTTAAGATAAGGGTATGAGCACTCTGGGAGGTCCAGACAGGAGGACATTTTAAATTTACAATAGGCACCTGCTAGGATGCTTGAGTCAAGATATTTTAAATTTATGATAGGCATCTGCTAGGATGCTTGAGTTAAGACAGGGGCTTCTTATCTTTTAGGTGATGTTAATGCCATACCAGAATCAGGTCAGGAAGTAAACCACTGCTTCGTTTGGTTAACAAAAGCCGCTTAGTGGGAATTTACCCTTTGTCAGCCTAACCCTGCTGGCCTCCTTGCCATTTGCCAGCCTAACCCAGCTGGCCTCCTTAGGAAGGAGTTTTTAGCAAAAAATTAGAGTTCAGTCCTCAAGACATGTAATAATTTTCCCTATCCAAACTGTTCTCCTATCTTCTGCCAGTATCCTCCAGACAAAGGGCATGAGGAACATATCAGTAGCTCAACAAAGTTGCAAGGAGGGAGAACATGCCATACACGCTGCGGAGCACATCGGGGCATCTCATTAATATGATGCTGGAATGTATTTCTTAGGGTCTTTTCTATAGGAAAAGGGCTTGTGTTAGCTGATTTGTGGGAGGACTCAGGAAGTGGAGCTTTTCTCTAATTGATCACTGTCAGGAAGTGGGAGGTAATACTATGATCCAGTATCTTTGTAATTTTTATCTCAAAAGTGAGAAGCTAGAACCAAGGTCAAAGGTTTGGTTGGTCAAGAAGCTGCAGTCACTCATATTTATCAGGACAAGCCCTGCTAATTGTTACAGTGGAAAAATGGGTGCTAACGCATTGAAAAACTAATGGTGTCTTGGCCAGAAGCTGTCTTCTTTCATAGTTTGCACAAAGTGACATACATCCCTAACAGTACCTGATAAGGCCTTTTCCACTGAGGCTTACTGGCAGCGTTTCCTCGATGACACTTCTTTGTTTGTTTTTTGTTTATTTCCAGAAGACCAAATCTCCAGGTATTAATATTAGGTCACACAGAGGCTGCTTCGGTGTGTGTTTTGGAAACAAAACTTGTGCATGTTGGTTGGTGGCAGAGCTGGAGGCATCACCTGAGTACGGGACAATAATCATGAAATCAGCCCATCAATGTTGGTTCTTTATTATTGCCAATACACCTCTGCTGTTGTGAGTAATACAGACAAGAATTTTTCTACACTCCATTTTTATTATGGCAATTTCCTTAATTAGCAAGCATCTTGAGGCTTTTTATCTTGCCATCCATTTTACAGGGGTTCCTGTAGCAGTCTCAAAAAGTCTTTGTTTCTAAAACATTTCAAAGACATGGACTAACCACAGACCACACCTACAACCAGTATAAATATTTGCTCATTCATCTTTTGTCAGCTGGCAGGACCAGGGGAGGGCGAGTAATGTCACCATAAGACCAAATTTTATTTCTGAGAGAAGCTGACATTTCCAGGGTAAATTCCAGTCTGGGATAGCAAAGCCTGCTTGCCAGTTATTAGTTTTTTCTTCTTCAGTAGGAATCACCAACAAAATTAAATCAGGGATGTCCGAGGAAGTTTCCAGAAGGTCTGTGCAGAATATGAATATTTTCCTCACAGAGTTAAGAAATCATAGGCTTTTTCTTCCTCGGGCAAAGGAGGAAAGGTGCAGCAACACACGAGGATGTGTTGAGGGGAAAGCAATGATGTCTCTTTCATAGGAGGGCAGGTGATGAGCCAAGAAGTGCTGAAGGTTTTCTGTTGATAGAATATTCTGTACAGCTTGGGGAACTAGTTACCCATGAACTAAAATTAGCTGAAGGTTTTGCACCTTTGGCTCTTGCTGCTATCGCTTTTAGACAAGGTGGACATGCCTTGGCTCCAGGATCTAACGAAAGGTCGAAATAAGTAATTAACCTCTGACGATTCCTATGTATTCCTAAAAGCACCTCTGGTGCTTTGGCAGACTTTTCATGAACAAAATGGGAAAAGGATTCGTGAACCTAGACTCCTAAAGAGAGTTCTCTTCACAGATAGCTACTCTGCCAGTCTTCGTGCTTAGACTTGCATAAACTTCTTTTAAACTAAAGAGCATGCAATCTTTGACATCGGTTTTATTAGGATATTTTCATTAACCTAGGAAGAGATCTTTTGATTTGCAGTGTTTTCCCATGATTTTGGTAAACAAAGGATCGTTTGTAATATTTTGTAATTAACTAACATATGTAGAATTTTAGATATGCGTTAGTCACATATAGTTGCTCCTTTTCTAGGGCAAAAGAGAAAATTGTTGTGTTCCCTTAAGGTCATTTTAGGAAAGCACAAAACAGTGTACGCCTAAATGTCAAGGAAAAACAAAATCAAGAATATGTGGTAGAGCAGGCACTATAATAGTCCTAAGCATCTAAGGATAAATATTTATAGGCAACAATGTAAAGCGCGTGGCAGTAAACAAGGATTTTTTTTTTTTTTTTAAGAGTAAGGAATCATTTAAGAAATGACTGAAGAGGATCTCAAGGTGCATGAAGAACTAACAGAAAAACTTGGTTAACAGGAACTTCTACTAGTGTGGGCATAAAATAGCATACTCGTTTTATGTGTAAAACAAAGAAGGCCCTTTATCTAATTTGACCATTTTTTGTGCTTTATTCATGAGACATAATATGTAGCTAATAGCATATGCATCACACATATATATACAAACATACATGTATTTTACATATATACACATACATGCACTTTCTTATAGTCTTTAAGTATTACATATAAGATGTATAAGATATATTTTATATACATCATATATGTTATATATACATCATATATTTATATATATATATCCCTGCACACATGTGTTATGAAATAAAGCCATTAATTATGGAATATAAAGTTTCATTGGGAATGAGAATCATTATGAGATGGATGGAGTGGGCTTGTGCCAGGAGTCTTCAAGTCAAAGGATATATTCAAATATTCAAATTCTTCCTTTGGTGCCTGGAGACTTTCAAGCCCGGGTCCGATTCACCATTACAACACTGGGGATGGGCTCCTTTTGTAAAGTAGAAGGAGGAGGATTATGAAAAAGGAGGAGAAATGGGAGAGCCCCTAGGGCAGTCTCGAGCAGATGAGTTTTAGGAAACAACACTTATGGAAGTCTGAAGATTCAGAAATGTAAGCCCTGAAGCTACCTGGGCTCATAACGCCTTAGAAAGACTTTGTGCATCCAGAAGTTCCCATGAGTGTGAGGAGCCCAGTTTGAAGACTGCTGCTTGCTCTACAAGATTTCATGCCCCAGGCATGCATGGAAGTGGTGAAGGTCCAGTGAGCACTAATAGCACCACACTGACAGAGAAACCCCTGAATGGCCTGTTGGCAACTCACCTCTAGCAATGGGTGAGTACATCAACCCGCAATTTCAGGTTCCCTCTTGTGTTTCTCTAGTCAAGGAAACATTTTATTGGGCTGTCTCTCCCTAAGGGAGAACACACATGCAAGAACCAAATGGGATAAGAGAGAAATTGGAGGACCAATCTTCTTCAAAGTTTGCTTGTCTTCCATAATGTTGGACAAAAGGACAGGCATGGATTGGGTGGACATAAGGAAGAAGGCCTGCCTCCAAAGCGGGTATGCTAGTTACTCTGCCCAGAGGAGGAGCCCTTCTTTGGGTGGTAGAAAAAGGACACAATCGGATAAACTCTACTAACCTGAAGAAAGTGCATCTTTCAAGCTCAGAATATCATTAATATCCATAGGGTCGTTAGACTGTTGTGATTCTCTGTGAGGCTTGAGTCTCTCCCAGGCTGGAAGGGTAGGGACTTTGAGGGATTCACACCTAAGAAGCAAGCAAAGTTCCTTCCTCCCTCCTTTCCCCAGGTATCCTTGGGATAAGTCCCTATTGCCCAGGTTGCCTTGAATCCTTAAGGAGACTGACCATTGCCTTCACAAAAGGAGGGTTTTCTTCTCCTGCAATTGCATATCGGCATGATACCATGAAACTTTACGGAGGAAAGAAGTCTACCTTCTGTGTAGGCAATCTTAGCATCTGTCACCCGACCACGACCCTCATACAGGGCAGAGTGATGGGCTTTATGTTGAGCAAATTGTATTTCACCCTTCTTTTCTTCTGTCTCAGGATGGCAGCAATGAACAGAAAGTCAGAGGTCCACCATCGAGAAGACAAGGCAGGCTGTTTTCCCAAGGGCATGGTTGTTCCCACCACATCATTTCCCACACATTATTTCCCGTCTGCCAGGAGCTTGCATCTCAACCACACAACAGGGCTAATTATATGCTCGCACCCATAACTTCGCAGTGGTGATTTTGCGAGTTAAAGAATGTAAGTGTTGGTATTTGCAGGCATAATATTGATGAATTGGACCCTTGACATTCCTCAGAATGTATGATCATTAAGAATGGAGACTGTGCAGTAATACTGGCCTGTTTTAAAAAAAAGAAAAGAAAAGAAAAAAAGAATGGAGACTGAAGCCAGACTGCCTGGATTCCTATCTCATCTCAACGGTTTCTGAGCTCTTCAAAGTTTTGCAAAGTTCTGAGTGGATCAAAACATCATATTGTACACCTTGAATACATGCCATATTTATCTGTCAAGTACACCTCAATGAACCAAAAAAGTGATACCACTGACCACTGGTTATCTGTCATTTGACTCTACAAAGGAAAAAAATAATATATTTACTCAACTATGTCCTGAAAATACAAAATACGTACCAACATCGATATTCTTTGTCTCTTACAGCAGGCACCAGAATGATGTTCACAGCACATGAGGAGCACTAGGCAACAAGGAAGGGCTCCTGGAGCCCTGAGTCATGGACAACAGCTGCAACACACAGGAACTCATGCTATAGGCAGAGGACTCTGCTTCCCTCTGCTCCCTGCACTGGGCTGTGGGAATTCCCTGCCGGCTGGTCTGACTGCTGACCCTACCACCACAACACAGCCAGGGAAGTGACTGTGTTCCCACTCCCTGTCCTTCATTCCCTGATTCACAACTTCAACTTCAGAGCACTCTTTGAGTAACCCCTAGCTCTGAAAGACACCCTCTCCTTTTCAGGATTGGGGGATGATTGTTTTCATTTCATCTTGTTCCTGGAGCGTTCTGATATTCAGAAATTTCTCACAATTTCTGGACCATTTTATTTTCAGGTCCAATTTTGATCCCCATATCTAACACACACACACACACACACACACACACACACACACACACAGTCCATCATTGCCATCCGGTCTTTCCTGGTCAATCTTTCCTTCTACACAGTGTGCACTGTGGCGCTTCTGAAATGAGCATCCGGGAATACAGGGGAAAAGAGTTGCTAACAGGAGCTGAAAGGTTTGGAAGCTGTAATGCAGGGCTCTGATCAGAACTGGGGGAGCAACACATGAATTGCCATTCAAGGAGGTGGAGTTTGGAATCAACCTCACCCCCTTTGGCTGTATTCTATGTTCTAGAGTACTAGACCCTGTTTAGACCCGTGGCAACATCCTCCCTCCTCCACCACCTCAGGTAATAACCCTCATTCCCTTTAGTCTTAAAGAATCACTTCACGTTTTTCTAGTTATGAGACCCTCACTTGGAAAGGACTAGATGGAGGGGCTTTATCAAAATGAACATGCCATATCCTTTCCTTTCCTTCCCCTCTGGAGTCCTGATGTATCCACTCATAGGGTCCTGTTCTTACCCACACCAGAAGTTCCGTATTTGTGGGCTATTGTTATTGATGTGGAAGTCCCTTATCCCTCAAATAAGGAAAAATTGAGAAGAAGTATTAGTCTCATAAGCTTTAAATATACTTGTTCAATTTTCTATACTCACTGATACTGGTCACGGGGGAGGGCACAGACCATACATTTTGTGCAAGACAAATGTAGAAGGGGCAGATGTAGATACAGCTGAAAACTTTCCACCCCCCTCCTCAGGGGCTTGCAAATGTATATCACAAAAATGCTTAGGTAGACAAAGAGGCAATAAGGCCTCTGATGACAAGGTGCAAATATGTCCCAATTTTAGGGTGGGAGTTTGCACAAAATAACATGTTTGCCTCCTGCCATTTCCCATTTCAAAAGCACTTTGTAGGATATGGGCTACAGGTGTTCAGGCATAGAAAGCACTCACAAGGAATCGTTGGAAGGGTGGATACAGTGATTGATGACTGTACTATTTGGAAAGAGGCCTAGTCATTCTATGTAAAAGCCCAGGGAGGGAATGTCCCACATAGAGGAACACCTGTCCTATGGCAGTGGTGGGCATATCACAATAAGAATGGGTAAAGAAAATGTGGTATATAAATATAATATATAAAAATATTATTCAGCCTTAAAAAGGAAGAAATTCTGTCACCTGGGACAATGTGGATGGAACTGGAGGGCATTATGCTCCCTGAAATAAGCCTAACACAGAAAGACAAACAACACATGTTCTGATTTACATGTCTAATCTAAAATAATTAAAGTGGTAGAAGCAGAGACTAGCATGGTGGTTACCAGAGGCTGAGGGGGTGGGGGGAGGAATGGGGTCACGATAATCAAAGGGTACAAAGCCTCGCCTAGGAGGAATAAGTTTGATTTTTTTAAAAATCAGTCACGCAGCATAGCGAATATAGTTTGTGATTGAGTTCTGAACATTTCAACATTGCGAAGAGGGTCAATTTCTAATCTTGTCATCACAAAAATTATAAATATTTGAGGTGATGGATATGTTAATTAGCTTAATTTAATGCCAGAATGTGGCACCTGAAATCCAGAAAGGGGCAGTTACCTCACTAGGTTTCTTTTCATTTAGGACACGTGAGGAAGAAAAGGGCCTGGCCAGTTCCTCTATTCAAATAGATCAGCCCGCAGAGCCTCTCATCATTTCCCAGTCACAGTTCAATGCAATTCAACTTGCGCTAACACTCCACCAAAAGTCTCTACCTGCCTTCCTGCCCCGGATGTCATCTTCTCTCCTGGCCCTGGTATTTCTTTGGTTGCTGTGCTAGGATGTGACATTCTGGACATGGCTAGGTGTCATTTGATTTGAGCTCTTACCTGTAATTTGAGGTCAGTATACACTCTCAGAAATGGCCCCTCATAACCCTGAGACTTTGCTCTTTCTTTTTCATTTTCTACTCTCTCTCTCTCTCTCTCTCTCTCTCACACACACACACACACACACACACACACACACACACACACACACAGAAGGACACACTACGTAGTCATGGGCATGTCAGGCCTGGATCTTTCTGCGGTCTATTTTCCCAATATCTTTGACCCTTCAGTCCCTGAGATTGGTTCCATAATTCACCAGAGGTGTTCAGGAGACAGCCAGAGACATATAGTTGACATGTTCTCAGACATGTCCAACATGAGGGAATGAATACAAATTCAGGCTTCCACTATGATGTGCTCTCATCTGCCCAAGGATTGGTAGAAATGAGGCCACTCCTCAGAGGACAGAACAAGCCCAGCGAGAACTTTCTGCATAAGGATGCTACAGTGATTCTTGGGCATGGTTGAGTGTAGAGAATCTTCCCACAACACCACAGCTTGGTGTTTCTGGCTCCTTTGACACAGTCCTCCAGATGCAAACCCAGGAACTTGATTGGGAAAGTCCATTTCAAGAGGGAAGAGACATCTCATATGTGAAGTCCATCCCATGTGGGAGGAGCTGCCTTGGAACAAGGGTGAAGAGGTGCAAATAATCTCAGCAACCACATACCTTCCTAGGGACGTACAGGTCGCAGCATCTTGAAAAGAACCTATGTGGAGGACTCCAAGCGGTGATCCCACTCGTCTTTCTTGGCTCCTATTTAGAAAAGTGTCTGGATGGGGCCTCCCATGCCTACCGCAGATAGAGAGTGTCCAAGGCATGGGATGTATTTGCAGATCATAGACCCTCAGCCACATCCTCCTGACACCCCACCACAGCTAACAAAGCACAGAGTCAGAGGTGGCAAGCAAGGAGGAACAAGAACTTTGTGATGGGTAAGATTTGTGAGGGATGGTTGGATTGCCTTCACAGAAAGACCCAGAGAGCCTTAAGCTGTGGTGGGAACAATCTGCTTAGAGCTTGGGTCCCAGCTCCCCTCTATTACTACTGTGTGACCTTCTGAGGGCTTTTGAACCTCTCTGAAAAGTCAGGATTCATGATGATAAGTGGGGATAATTATATTCTTCTCTTGTAACATGGAGAAGATTCTAGGGGATAAGGAAGGTGAAATATCACAGGGCAAAGACTCTCATGGGATGTGACTGGGTGCAGCTGCAACACCCAGAAATTGGACGCACTGTCATCACCTCACCCTCATCCAGGCCATATACACTGACCCACACTCACAGTCTAAGCCTTTGAGTTCCTAAGGAAATCCTCCAGTCGCACCTTTTGAATGGGGACAGGGGCTTCTTACAAAGTCATTTCAAGTCAACTCACCTAAACTTACTTGTTTGGGATTCTCTTCAGAGCTCACAAGATTTTGCTGATTTTTGCTATAACCACCTCTGCAGATGTCAATGTATACAGATTGCCACACAGCTGAATGAATTTTCCCATCCAAAGAATGCAATAATATGTTTGGGGGGTAACCATCATGGGGCATGGTAATTTTAATAATTTCTGCCTGATGACATGAGAAGCACCACATGCGCTCAAGGACAAATGTTCAAACAATGCAATCATGCTCTGATTCCCATACAGCAAGCGTCAAAAAACCCTTCCCATGCCATCCACAGGAGCACCAGCAAAGAAGGAGCAGCACTCGGAGCACGTAAGCCAGATGCATCGGCACCAGCACACAGGACCTTCCTGCTTCCCTGCCACGAGCAGAGGGCTCACTTTGCCTAGATACTCCTACTGCTGACCCTAGCAGCCCTGCAGCTCCTGGCTGGAATCAGTGTTCCCAATCCTACTTCTGCCACCTTGCTCCATATAAACAAGTTGAGAGCACCTTTAGGCAACTGCTAATATTGACAGAATGCTATAATACTGAGCAGTACTTCCCCACCACTTCTAACCCGGGCCTGGATTCTGTCTTCTCCACAGAATTCTCCACATTCTGGCAGTGTGGCAATCTCCTCATGGATTCGTCATGCCTACAAGTACCTATGGTAATGACCTGCATTCCCTTCTGTTGAGGAAATTCTATCAGTATTTCTCATCTGGGTTCAGTGTTGCCAGAGATATTAGCAACCCACACTCGCCATCACCTCCTCCTACGCAGAGTCCCCATATGCCCTCAAGTTCAACATGCCATTTTCAGGGGTCATGCCTTCAGCTTCTCCCTAGTGAAAATTATTGTAGTAAAATGGGGAAATGTGCCTGTCTACTTCAAAGGGATGTGGAAAGTTTACAGAATTAAATCACACGAGTAAATAATGTCTCATATACTGTTCAAGCTATTGAAATAAAATCATAGTGACCTAACAATATTTAAGAGAGAATGGGGAAACCTGGTGAAGCAATGGCTATTAAAATGTGGCTGTAGTCTTGAGAGCTGTAACAGTACCACATACATAAGAAGATGAAATGTCCCCATGAGGACTCTGCTCTAGGGCCATTTGGAGAAACACACCTTGGTGCTCTCATCCAGAAAAATGCCCCGAAGTATGGGAGAGAGGAATCGGGCACGTAATGGAGTAAGGCTCTTCCACTACACACAAAGAGGATAATATTTGAAGATAGATTCAAATTAATTGAAGTTGTCAATTGTAAACCCGAGAGCAATAACTAAGAAATGAAATTAAAAGAGGTATAATGATTAGTTAATAGTAGTGACAAAGTGAAAACATAAGTAATACTCAATCCAGGGAAAAGTACAGGAGCTGCCTGTTCCATAGAGAGGACAACCAGGTAGGTGTCCCGGCCCGCGGGACCTTCTGTTACTCGCGGGGGCGAGGGGGACCGTGCCTGAAAGAGATGAGCGAGAGAAAGAAACGAGACCAAGCGAATGATTGTCAAGGTCTGCTTTACTTAGATTCTTAGTAGGTTTTATAATCATACAGAAACAAGGAAGTAGAAACAAAAAAATAGAGTGTTGACGATGAGGCTTGGGTCTGGGTTAATCAGCCCCAATCAGCGTCTTATCAGTATCCTGTTTTTGACTGGTTACTCATCTCCAACCTGGCAGGTGGTCAGGAACAATTGCAGTCAGCATACCCTGGAGCATCCCGTGGTCAGCACGTCATGGACTGCATTCTTCTCGGAGCTATAGCTGGAATTTTCCAGGGCGAAGTCCGTGTGTAGGACGAGTCATAGGGGAGTTGAGGGTCTTTGAGGGTCCTTGCCTCTAACATCTCCCCCTCTCCTTATTAATATGAGGGAGGTTTATATAAGTTGGTGGAGAGCCTGTCTTAGGCTACGCGATGTGCTTCCGCGACCAGCACCCCAAATATAAGATCTGGCGATTAATGTGAAGGTGAAGCCTCTGTCTTAGGCTATGTAGGTGGCATCTAGCTCCGGCACTTCTGATTATGAAGTGTGCCCCCGGGCATGGACCTACAATATTCCCGTCATGGAGTTACCTCACAGCTGGCGGGGTGTGCACCTGGTACACGGCATCGCGATAATCCCGTCATGGGCGTCTCCACAGCCTTTGGAACCAACTGCGTTCCATGTCTGAGGCAAGGTCTGAGAAATTTAGACCCTCTGTGGCTGAATGGGGAGACTCTGTATGGATGTCTTCTCTGGAGCCTCTTTGTTCTAGCCGTTGGTAAAACACGGAGACCGATTTTTGTGTGGCTGCGTCTACCTGTGACTTGACAAAGTTGGTTAGTTTTTTGAATGCCCAAGGCCCAAAGGTGAGGAGCAACAGAAAGCCTACAAGCGGCCCTAAGACACTGGGAAGCAATGTGGATAGCCAGGGGGATGTGGAAAACCAATTTTGATACCATGCCTCACTTTGTTCCCTCTGTTTCTTCCTATTTTCAAGGCTTTGTCTAACTTTTTCAATGCTATCTTCTACCAGGCCTGTTTTGTCTGCGTAGAAGCAGCATTCTTCTTTGAGTGCTGCGCACAAACCTCCCTCTTGGAGGAACACTAAATCTAAGCCTCTTCTATTTTGTAACACTACCTCAGAGAGTGAAGCGAGGGACTCCTTAAGATATTTTAGACCTTGCTGTAGCTCTCGGAGGTCATTATCGATGGCTACAGAGAGCTGTAGGTATTGCTGGTTGGAGGTGACTAGAGAGGCTATGCCTGTTCCAGCCCCTGTGGCACCAAGGCCTAGAACAACTGCGAGTGTTATGGCCGTGATGGGTTCTCTTTTTACCCGGGGCATTGTGGTGCCGCGCTCCCAAAACTGAAGTAACTCATTAGCAGGATGTACAGTGAGCCTGGGGAAGAGCATGACTAACACACAGTATTCTCTATGCTCAAGAAACGTTGCAGAGACTACATACGGGGTAAGGCCGGAAGAACAAGCAAAATAAGAGGTGTTAGATGCCTGAATATACTGAAAAGTGGAGTTGACAGTAATTGACTGATTACATATTTTCTCTAAGGGTGCGGGGGGAAGCATTCTTGGGCTAAGAAGGCAAAGGCCTAGGCCTGTGACTTGGCTGAGTGTTAGGCCATCATGGGTCTCTAGGCCCCACCTGAGTCTGCTGGTGTCGTTAGTAAATAATGGCTGACCAAATGTAGCGACGCCTTCATAAAAGGGAGGCCGGGGGGAGTAGCATACCCAACATTCCTGATATTCTGAATTATTGGCCTCTCGGATGGTCCTGATAGAGGCATTGACTAAGGAGAGAATTAGTTCTGCCGAGGAAGGGGGGCCCCTCGGGCAGGGTAGGTTGGTATAGGGAGGTGCTGAGCAGAGGAGGGGACACAGTTGGGGAGGAGGGTAGGTCCCTGGAGGGACCGTGAGGTCGAGGTGGGTGTAGGTCGTGGTTAAGACCTATTGCGACCGTAGGACCTCTGGGGAGGCTTTTAATTAACTTGATTTTAAATGTGAGACCAATGTTTTTTCTAGATGTTTAAAGTCTAAGTCCCCACTCAAATCCCCTGGACTGAGCCCAGGAAACCTTTTTTTCCAGCTTTGGTGAATGAAATCAACAGGGGGTTGCACCACTGGTTTTTACACTGAGGGTCAGTGGGGGGTTGTGGGGTGTAAGGGGATGAAGGAGCTCGACAGGGAAACTGCTTTTTGACGGTGATATAATCCCAGGAAGAGGAGGGATTCCAGTAGGCATCACCGGTGGTCTCACAGCCCCAGGAGGCACAGAAGAAGTCAGGGGCGTAACCACATTGATAGTTGTTGGTGCGAGGCCGATGGGCCCCTGGGCAAACATAAAAGTCTATATACCTTGTTGCGGAGCGTCCGGCTCCCGAGGAACAAAGGCCTGGGGAGGAGTCAGCTGTCGGAGGAGCTGGCTGAGGGGCGAAAAGTGTGGGAAGGCCCCACGCAGGGTCTTTAGCCCCAAGAGCTAATACGCATAGGTCAATTTCTAATGGATCCCATGGTATAACGGCGGAGAGATGTGAGGAGGAATTAACAACGTCTCCTGCCTCATTAATTACCTGCCATGTATAGTTGTAGATCTGATGGATGTTGGTTGCGATGGTGCTCTTGATCACGATTAGAATCAGGCATAGGAGAGGCATCGCCTTTTCTCGGGGAGTCATTGTATTTCTGGAAGAGAACAGAATTAAGAATTCTTCTCAGGGGATTCCCTGGGTGGGTTATATAACTTAATCGCTCTCTCTGGTAGCCATCTGGCGTTTCCTGCCTGGGTATCGTAGATACAGGCATGTCCTTTTCCCCATATGAGGACAGGGTCAGGCCCCAGCCATTTGCCTGTAAGCGGCTCCTTCCATAAGGCCTGTGCATAAGTATCTGTGGTGGATGGGTGCCAAAGGCGGTTCGGCGGCCATTTTACTGGCAGTGTCAAAGGTGAGAAAGTTTAAAATGAACAGGGCATGATTAAGAAGGGTTTTGGAATTACCTGTTAAAGGGTACAAAATTCCTCCTCCCGATTGTAGTTTGGAGAGCATATTTTTTAACGTCTGATGAGCTCTCTCTACAATACCTTGGCCTTGAGGGTTATATGGGATGCCTGTAACATGCTTAATGCCTAACTGAGCACAAAAACTTTTGAAATTGGAGCTGATATATTCCGGGCCATTGTCAGTCTTAATAACTTTAGGCTGAGGGAGGGAGGTGAGACAGGCTATAATATGACTAATAACGTGGCGGGTGGCCTCGCCTGTTTGTAGGGAAGCAAAGATAAATCCACTGCAAGTATCTATAGAGACATGTACATATTTAAGCTTTCTGAAAGGGGGGTAATGAGTGACATCCATCTGCCAGAGCTCCCCAGGGATCAGGCCGCGAGGGTTGACTCCTAGGTGTGGCTCAGGGAGAAGGGTAAAACAAGCCCTGCATTGGCGGACGATTTCTCTGGCCTGTTCTCTAGTAATGGAGAATTTAAGCCTGAGGGTATGAGCATTGAGATGGTGTAAATCATGAGCCTGGCGTGCAGCGCAGACAGGATCAACAGTGATATTGTGAACAGCGCCTGCAACGCGAGTCGCCTGATCAACAAGATTATTTCCAGCTACTAGAGGCCCAGGAAGGCCACTGTGGGCGCGAATATGGCCTATAAAAAAGGGCGCAGAACGGGAGTGAATGAGTCCTTGTAGTTGCTGGAACATTTGAGTGGTATTGTTGGAGGGCCGAATATGAGGCACAGTTTCTAAAGTGGCGACAGCATGAGCAACATAAGAACTATCAGTATATAAGTTAAATGGTGACTGATCTACGTATTTGAAGACTGCGACTAAGGCTGCTAACTCAACGAGTTGAGCAGAGGAGAATCTGGTGGGAAAACTGCGGACCTGGCCATTAATGCTATAGGCCGCGGTGCCTGAGGAGGATCCGTCGGTAAAGACTAAGATGGCTCCTGGAATGGGGGAGACTCTTGTTTTTTTGGGAAATATTACAGGTGTCCGATAGAGGAACTGAATTAGTTTATCAGGGGGGTAATGATTATCTAGTTTGCCCTGGAAAGACGTACAGTTAACTGCCCAATCATCATCAGTTTGTATTAGCCACTGAATTTGAGAAGCATTATAAGGGAGTATTATGATATCTGGATCCTTTCCAAAGAGCTTAAGGGAGTTTTCTCGCCCCAATCGAATAATTTTAGCTACTAAGTAAGGGTAGGTGGGAAGGACTTTAGGGGAGGAAGCCAATAGGTGAACCCAAAAAAGAGGCTTGCCCTGCCAAAAGAGTCCTGTGGGCGAAAAGGGGGTGGGGAGGACAATGAAGTACAAGGGGGAATCTGGGGAGAAGTAGCCAATGGCCTGGGCATTTATGGCCTGCTCGACCAAATTAAGCGCTTGCTGCCCTTCTTTAGTTAGGGAGCGGGGAGAGGTTGGGTCAGTATCTCCCTGCAGGATGTCAAATAGGGGTTTTAGCTGTCCTGTGGTGAGTTTTAAATATGGGCGAAGCCAATTAATGTCTCCTAGAAGACGCTGAAAATCATTAAGGCATTGAAGAGAGTCTTTTCTGATCTGTACTTTTTGGGAGAGGACCTTATTGGGGAATAATTCAAAACCTAGGAACAGGTGAGGGGGACAGACCTGAATCTTTTCGGGGGACAAGCGGAGGCCTCGAGCTTGTAAGGCCGAGACAACCTGCATAGTAACTTGATGTAAGGTTGCCTCTTCGGCTCCGGCAAAAAGAATGTCATCCATATAATGAATTATATATAGTTGAGGATGTTGAATTCTAAAAGAATCAATTGTCTGAGCTACATGTTTTTGGCAAAGGGTAGGGCTGTTGGCCATGCCTTGAGGCAATACTCGCCACTGGAAACGCGGGGAGGGTCCTATACAGTTTACTACCGGAAGACTGAAGGCGAAGCGCTTACAGTCATCTGGGTGCAATGGTATGGAGAAGAAGCAGTCTTTTAGGTCAATGACTATCTTATAGTAGCCTCTGGGGATAGCTACGGGCGAAGGCAAACCAGGCTGGAGTGCCCCCATGGGAACCATTGTTTGATTAACAGCCTGCAAGTCCTGTAGCAGCCGCCACTTGCCAGTCCTTTTTCGAATGACAAAAATGGGGGTGTTCCATGGTGAAGTAGAGGGCTCTATGTGTCCGGCAGCTAATTGTTCCTGCACCAACACTGTAGCTGCGGCTAGCTTGTTAGATGGGAGGGGCCACTGATCGATCCAGACAGGTGAGTCACTTTTCCAAGTGATTTTATCTGCCTGAAGTGCAGGGGGATCAATGGCCCTTACAAAAAATGTTCTTTGAACCCTAGTCCTGATCTGTCTGACTTAGGGGGGGTGGTCAAGGGTGCTCTTAGTCCCTGACCCTCCTTGCCTAAGCCCTGTCCTGGGAGGAATCCCTGTTTAAGCATTTGGCTGGCTACAACTTCATTGGGGCTGCACATAATGACATTCATTTGTGCAAGGATATCACGCCCCCATAAGTTAACAGGCAGGTTTGGGACTACAAAGGGTTGGGTGGTGCCTTTGTTTCCCTCAGGGTCTTCCCATGTTAAAATTTTTGAGCTCTGGAGAGTATTATTAGACTGTCCTATACCTTGTAAGTGCGTAAGGGAAGGCTGCAGTGGCCATGATCGAGGCCAGGCGTCCTGGGCAATAACTGTGGAATCGGCGCCAGAATCAAGAAGGCCTTCAAAAAGTTTACCATCTAACTTTAACCGCAGGGTGGGTCATTTTTTGGTGATAGCTTGGACCCAATAGAGATCAGAAGAGCCAGGGCAGGAAGCACCTCGGTTAGAGGTGATGGCTGGGAAGGATGTATTAAGGGGCAAGGGCAACGCCTGAGCTAAACGCTGTCCCTTAGAGACACACATAGGACCGGTAAGCGCGCTGGCTAAGATGTTAATCTCCCCGGTAAAGTCACTATCTACTATGGAAGGGTGGACTATGAGCCCTGCAAGAGTAGAGGAGGCTCGGCCCAGAATAAAAAAGAACATATTAGCCGGTGGGGGTCCAAATGAGCCAGTAGGCAAAATTTGAACACCATCTTCAGGTTTTAATATTGTGTCGGAGGAGGCACACAAGTCCACTCCTGCGCTCCCTGTGGTCGCTCGGAGGAGTCCAGGGGCTGGGGATCTTCTTGTCGGCTGTTCTCCGAGGCCGACTGAAATTGAATAGGACAAGGGGAAGGGCATGTTGGTCTCTCAGGATCATTAGGAGAAGCCGACTCTCCGGTCGCCTCACAAAGCAGACCGTGACATGGGTCGGAGGCAGAATTCTGCTACAGAGAGCAGCTGCTTTTTATTGGGGTCTGAATCTGCCCCTTCAACAATATCTCTGATTAGTCCCCAGTACGAAAAAACAGATACAGGGACGGCATCTGGGCCCTGATTTAGAAGTAAATCATTTAAATCTCTACCTACTTTTTGCCATTTATGTGGGTGAATCTCAGGTCCACCAATAATAAACCAAGGACAAGCACAATCAATGAACACAAAAAACTTTACTAAGTCCTTTTTCTTAACTCTAATTCCTCTCTCTCTGAGTGAGGCCTTGAGATCCTTAATAAAAACGGCCTCTTTAGACAATGAATGGCCCATCTCGATGGGGTGACAATGTAAAAATTTACTCACCAGACCGTCGACTCTGTGAGCGGCAGAACGAGGGTCTCTGTAGGGTTTCCTTCGGCCGAAGAGCACTCCGTGGCGTCACCCGACAAAGGTCCGTACCTCGAGCCCCACGTTGGGCGCCACTTGTCCCGGCCCGCGGGACCTTCTCTTACTCGCAGGGGCGAGGGGGACCGTGCCTGAAAGAGATGAGCGAGAGAAAGAAACGAGACCAAGCGAATGATTGTCAAGGTCTGCTTTACTTAGATTCTTAGTAGGTTTTATAAGCATACAGAAACAAGGAAGTAGAAACAAAAAAATAGAGTGTTGACGATGAGGCTTGGGTCTGGGTTAATCAGCCCCAATCAGCGTCTTATCGGTATCCTGTTTTTGACTGGTTACTCATCTCCAACCTGGCAGGTGGTCGGGAACAATTGCAGTCAGCACACCCTGGAGCATCCCGTGGTCAGCACGTCATGGACTGCATTCTTCTCGGAGCTATAGCTGGAATTTTCCAGGGCGAAGTCCGTGTGTAGGACGAGTCATAGGGGAGTTGAGGGTCTTTGAGGGTCCTTGCCTCTAACAGGTAGGGGTAGCAGGAGGGAACAGTGGAGGTAGGTGGAACCACTCAGAACATTTCTTTCCCGTCCCCATGACAGTGGGCTCTGCTGAGCTGTCGGCCTTGTCACCTTAGGGATGAAGGTTTCCCACAGATGACTTGGTGGTAACGGGTCCACGGAACTGAAAAGGAAACCTGTGCCACCCAGCCATCTAGGGTGCCTCTGGCCACTACTAGCACAGCAGGTGTGGAAGGGGTTCATGTTGTTTGTTGGTTGATGTGGTTCGTCTGATTATCCAGAAATAGAACCGTTGCCACGTGAGTCCATGCAGCTCCTCCTCGCCAGTCTTTTATCCATCTTTAAAATGTAACCAAAATGTCTGTACCCTCATAATATCCTGAAATAAAATAAATAAATAAATAAATAAAATCTTCTAATCGTGCATTCTAAAGAGTCACAGCAAGTGATGAAGTATGCAAAGAGAAAGTCAGGGAAACCACCACCCAGGGGAGGAAGCGGAGAAGAACATCAGATAGAGGAAGAAAGTCTGTGTTTCCAATTGTAGAAGGAATGCACAGCTCTTATAAAACATGAAGGATGATTGTAAAATGCCATGAAAAAAAGAAACACTCCAGTCATTTATGGAGGTAGAATTATTATAGAAGAATGTGGGTGCAATTAACATTAAAATCAAGACTAATTCTTTATATAGTTGATCTCACATGGCTTATGTAAAATATTGTAGCCTCACCTGTTGAGCAAATAAGTTGTGTTCGAATTGGTGGTGGTGAATGTTACAGGGGTAATTTATCTCTCAAGCTCTCTGATGAGATCACAAGATGAAATTTCAGTCCATATCGACTACACCAGAAAGCAGGTAGTGTCAGAAGAGGACCTATTTTCACATTTGGAGAAGGCTATTTCATGTGCTCTGGTAAAATCAGAGGACTCTAGAGGGAAAATTTGGAGAGATTAAATCAAATAAATGTCATGATAATCAAAATACACATCTAAACCCTGATGCATTCCTCCAATCACACAGAGATGTTTGTCCCCAGCACATGACCACATGAGGGGCACCTGAGATTGAGGAATGATGACAAACCCCCAGTCAGTGACTTGAGCACCAACAGGCAGGTGCTCTGACAGGTCTCCCATGGGCAGGAGACTGCTTCCCGTTGCTCACCGGTAAGGGAGAAGCGGTAAGGGAGACGCTCTATCCCGCAAGGCTGCTTCAGCTGCTGTTGCAGTTATGGCACCACAATGGTGACTCGAGCATGTTCCCAGGCCTCCCTCCTCCATCATTCAGAGTCTACACTTCTGCAGCCTCTCTTGAGATATCGTGAACAGCTGCCCCAGGATTTAGATTCAATCAACTCAGATGTGGGGGGACATAAACCAATGCCAGTAAACTAACCAGTATGTTACCATTACCTTCCTTTAAAGCACGCATCTATTAGGGATTCACAATTGATACAATACATTAGAAAGTTCTTCAAGGGATTCTAATACTCCCTTGTTAAGGAGCGAAATTTCTTTACTTACATGTAGGTTACCTTAGTCGAATGCTTAACCCAAACAGTCCAATGTGTGGATGCAATTCTCATGCATTCTCCTGCTTCAAGTTCTGGAAATTGCGGCTCATCTTCTCTCTGAGTTCCTCTCAATAATCCAACTGCACAACACACATGCTTTCCATCACACCTCATGCTTCTCCCGGGAGGCAGTCAATAAAATGGGCCAAAAGGACATAGATGTCAGGAAAGCACTGCTGCTACATTGGATACTTTGTAGCTTTTTGACAACAAGATGAGGAGGAAAAAACAAGATTTTCCTGGAGGATTCTGGTCATGACACAGGTCCCGGCCATCCTCTGACTAGAGCTCACTGTCTGGTCCCACGCCCGGGAGCTGGCAACACCGCATCTGCGCCTGAATCCCTCCTGATCTGCCTCGCGTGACGAACAGTGTCTCAGTTTTCCTCTAACCACTGCTTGAGCAGCCTCTGGAACACTCTCTTGCTCTCCTGCTGCCTCTCCAGTTGGCGCTTCTCCTCTCTCTCCTGCTGCTGGAGCGCCCCTCCGGGCAGAAGGCCGGGCTGGCTGGTACCCAGGCTGAGGGTCAGGCCGCTGAGGCCCTGCACTAGCGCCTCCCAGGAGGAAGCAGGAGGGGCCCCGCTTCTCTCCCCAGGGATCCCAGAAAGAGTCGGCCTATGGCTCTGGCAGTATGGACACTCGCATCGGAATCAATTCTGATCCCTGTTCCCTGAGGAAACGATCCTGGGTTCCCTCTCAGCCGGGTAAGGTGCCATGTGGTCACGGTGTCTGCATCCCAGGTGGCTGGAGCCAGGACCAGGGCGCGGGTTACCCAGGCCCACCATCAGCTGCCCTGAGGAAGAAGGCCGAGGGGCTGCTGTGCCCGCCTGCGCACTCTCTGCAGCCGTCATCTGGGAAGATCCCGACATCGACACTGGATTCCATTTCTGGAGTGGATCCATGGAGGTCTAGTCTGAGCTGGAAGCTCCGCCCGGCCCTTGCGTCTGGACAAAAAGGTGAAGCTGGAGGTTCTCAGATATCCAGAAGGCAGCGAGGAGGGTGTGTGGCCAGACTGAAACAAAGGGTGATAAGGGAAGAAAGGAGAGCCGTCACTTAACCTCTTAAGTAAGGTAATACACCTTACTTAACCTCTCTGTCCCTCTACTTCCTGTGTGTAAAACAGGGACAATCAGGAGACCCACCTCCTAGGCTTCTTCTGAGGATTACAGGAAATGATACATCTCAAGAGCTTAGAATAATGCATAGCATATCATAAGCATTTAGGGGACGGTCGCTGGTATTCTGTCTTTTGCATGCCAGCTCATGGGAAAGGTGCCTTGCAGTGAATGATGTTAACTACTGGCTTCCTCCTCCATTCTCAAATATAACTCTAAGTGTACTTAATAGGCAATGATATCTACTCTTTCTATAAGCATTTTATATAATGTCATAGGGCAGCATTTTATTGAGGTGCAAGCATTTGTGCCCTGGAGGCTTCACATACATTTGATTGTCACCTTCATAATCACTGGCTGGAGGTGCTACCCCACAAGCTGCTCAGCTGCCTACAGAAATCCTTTTGTGACATGACGTGCAGTGAGACCACATACAATGTTACTTTTCTCTAATGGCGCTGAAAAATATGGTTCTAAAAGTCTTGGCACAGGGTTCTTCAGTAAGGGGCTTTCTGTGACTACTAGGTGTCTGTCTCTCCCTTCTCTTTCTGAGCACCCTATACACATTCCCAGAAATGGCATCCAGAGCCAACACTCTTCAACAACCTAAAACATTGTCCTTCCTCCACTATTGTTTTCCCAGATCTACCCATTAATCCTCCTGAGATGACCATTGTCAAACCCCCATTTTTAGCATGTTGTAAATACACGATCTTTGTCTTTTCACTTTTGCTTGTACACCGCTTCCCCTAGCCGAGCGGGTAGTGAAATCTTGCTCTGTCGTACAAAGCAGTCTCTCCACCTGCGCAGACTAGTGAGGTATGCTAAGGACTGGGAATGTGATGAAAGCAGTATTGAAACTCAGGTGAGAATTCTACGAGCTAAGGAGTGCAAAGTTGGGGTTTCTCCTATGGTGGTGGGCATATAACTACCTCAGTTTGCAGGTGGTGATGTGGCAGAGCTGACCCAAGCTTGCTCTGACTCCATGTGAGACCCACCCCAGGCTGCTCTCTCTTGCCTTTTATGTCAGTCCTTTGGCCACACTGAGTTCAGATGCTCAGCTGTCCTATACTTCACTCCCTGAACCCACCCTGGTGTGTACCTAGTCATACCGTGCCAGATATCCCTGCAGTAGATGATAGGAGGAGGACACATTGCTCTCTGTGTACTTGGGGGGGGGGGTGGACTTTCTATGCACACACGGAAAACTAACAAAAGCAAGTGAAGGAGAGAACTCACAAAAGTGTGAGTAATTTGCCAGTCATGATGCTTCCTGCCTTCAATAGATTAATTTTTAAACAGCATCAAAACATGGAAAGAGCTGAATGTGGTGATTGTGATAGGCAGAATGCCAGGAATAGTCCCCAGTGGCCCTCACGTTTGTCTAATGCCCTCCCAGTGGAGGTGATGTGGCACCTCTCCCATGACTGATCAAAAGCACCATTATCCAGGTGGGCCTAATCTAATCACAGGAGACTTTTAAAGGCAGAGGGCTTTCTCTGGCTGGTCGCAGAAGAAGTCAGAGGGATTTGAAGCTTGAGTTGAGAAGGACTTAATGCACCATTGCTAGTTTGGGGCTGGTGGAGGTGCATGCAAGGACCAGAGAGAGGTCTGTAGGAGATGAGAGCACCTCCCAGGCCACAGCTGGCAAGAAAATGGGGTCACAGTTGTACAACCCCAAGGAACTGAATTCTGCCCAAACCTGAGCGAGTGTTGAAATGACTCCTTCTCCAAGCCCAGCCTGGCCAACACCTGGACCCTTTGCAGAGATCCCAGTGGAGCCTCTGGACTTCAGACCTACAGAACTGTGAGTATTTTCTTAAGTGCTAACTTCATGGTAAAATTTTTAGACAGCAACAAGAAAAACAAATACAGTGATCTCTACCTACCACTACAAGGGATCATTCTTATTATAAATGACCCCCATCCTCTTCATTCTGGGGTAAGCAACCCCAACTCTCTGCTCCCCAACTCTTTGCAGAGGGAGCATTTGCCCCTGACTGAAATTAATCTGTTCTTAAAGTCTCCTTTTCTGTTTATCCTTAGAGAACTCAGCAGTTACTTCCAGAAACACTCCAATTAATGGCTTTTCAGTCATTTCAGCTGTACACTCAGCAGATTTCTGAGTTCTGGTCTGCAGATGAAACAATTTCTCTCCTGAGCATCGTCCACATTTGGGCAGGAGCGGCAGGGATTTTTGGTGATAAGGGGAGCACAGGAAATGACATAATGCTTAAGGACACATATGTGTGTGTGTGTGTGTGTGTGTGTGTGTGTGTGTGTGTGTGTGTATGTGTATGTTTGCATGCATGCACGTGCACACACACACACACACACAAATTCTTTTACAGATCATCATAGTGCTGTAGCCTGGAAACCCCTGCATTCGGAAAGTTGTGGACAAGTTGTATGAGACAGAAGGTTCAAAACCATGACCAAAACCTGGCTTATGACGAAAGGACAGCTGCACAAGGGGGAAGTGCTGGCCAACTTGACACTGGTTAAAGGCTGGGCTAGGCCCGGAGTTAGAGGACAGGGCAGAAGATTGGGCCTTGAACATGGTCCAGTCACTGGTTGGGAATCCAGGACACAGCGGGAAACAGAGGCTTCTACTCACAGGTGTGAGTCCCTGCCTGGTGGCCTTGGGCAGGTGTTTGGGACACAGCTGGTCACTGGTTTAGGTGCTTCAATAGGAACAGGAGTCAGATGAGCCAAGCAGAGTGGCTGAGTCCCCCTCTGGGGGAAGAAAAGGAAAGCAAAGGCCCATGCTCTAAAATACGAGGCTCTGCATCTTGATGTTTATGCCACTGGCTTAGGTGCTCTGCCCCTGGTCCCAAAGTTCATTCCCCAAGTTCCCTCACACCCAGGGCTCCTTTCAAGGAGCCTTCTCCATGTCCTCAACCCCAGCCTGATTCCTAGATGTCCTTGGGGGTTTCTCCTGTGAGAAATACTCTTCTGTCTTAGGGAAGAACCTGACTCACATACTTTGGACCCACCTTCTAGAGGCAGAACCCCTGTCCTCCTTTCAGTGGCTCTATGATCCATCAAAGAGAAGTCATTTGGCAGTTTCTTCCATCCCCCCTACACACACATCAGAATACAGATCCCCTCACCTCACCTTAGGTGTCAGCAGTGTCTCCCCTGCAGCTTTAGGTGAAAAGCACTGTGACCTATTTTCATGGGCTCTCTCCGGCTAGACCCCATGGCAGCTATGAGAATGTATATCACAGACTTTCTACTACACGGAGCATGATTAATGGAGAACCCCTGCTGCTGAGTTTGGTAATCACTAGCACGCTCGGCTTTGAAATCTATCACAGGTCATGTGTCAACGCCAAGCCCCTCACGGGCTGCTGCAGGCCAATGACTGAGTGTTTTGGAGATACTTAGGCAGACTAGGTCCTGGGAGACACTTTGCTTCAAGCCCTCTCTGAGGCTGTGCCAAAACTTCCTTGCACTGCACAGGAGTCCAGGACAACCCCCCCACACACACACACACACAACCGTCTCTTCTTCTCAGGCTTGCATGTCAGTCAGATGGCTCCGCCCACCTTCTCTGGTTCCCTCCTCATTTCCTTCCACACGGACCCTTGTCCTCACAAAGTCCTTGCATGTTAATCTCTCACTGGCATCTGTTCCTCAGAGGAACAAGACTCACCCTCTCTCTCTCTCTCTCTCTCTCTCTCTCTCTCTCTGTCTGTCTGTCTGTCTCTCTCTCTCTCTCTCACACACACACACACACACACACACACACACACACACACGTTCTCTATGTAGGGAACATGTGTTTCATGCCATTGTTTCTTTGCAAAGCTCTCATATTTCTCAACAATAACTCATTTCTCCCCCTGGTTGACAATTTCCCCCAAAACATTCATCTCTTCTTGCCTGGAAGGAACTTCATGTCTTCCAAATAGCGGCTCTTCCTTCTCAGAATTCTTTTTGGAGGGAAGGAAATGCAAAGTAGTCCCAGCAAGCCTGCCATCACCTTTGTCAAGGACAAACGATTCCAATTTAGTGAACAAGGCTCCCCTAATGGAGCTTAGCCCAAGGGCCCTTCTCCCAAAACACAGTCAGGGAGTCCTTGTTCTTAACAATACAGGAGAAGAATCGTATCCCAAAGGGGAGGGAAAAATTGTTAAAGCCCAGTATAGCTCCAGTTTGAGAACTGCTAGAAGGCTCCAAGTCCATAGGATGGGTTGATATTCTGGAGCCACGGAAGATTGGGAGAAATTCCTAATTTTTGGAAAGAGAAACCTCATCCTTCCCTATGCTGTGCAATTAACATATACCTGCCCATCATTTACCAGTGTTTGTTTCCTCAGGTTAGCTGAGTCAAGGTTCAAGTTTTATCAAAAAGCTAACTTGTGCTGGGCCTGCCTCTGGAAATTCACTGAATTTCCGACTTTCTGATTTCTGCAGCCAACCTGCAGAATTCGAGCCCCTCCTCTGTTCATGGCAGCAAGAAACAGAAATATTTCAGTTCCTCTTCTGAAGCAGCTTGGAACCCACTCAAGGATACAAATCTGAGGAAAGTTAGTTGGCCAAAAAATGTAAGTAATGCAGAATAACAGTAGGAAAAAATTACATGATAGCAGGTGATTACTTGCTAAAATGACTGTCCATTTCTCTACCTTGGGATTTCTGAGAGAAATCACTCCATGCTTGGGACCTTCTCTGTAAGGAGGTGACTCGGGAGTTGCTCTTAAGGCAAATGGTATTTGGAAACGTGGGCCCAGGGGGCACACCATGCCTTTTAAAGGCAGTGAGTTAACCAATGTGATGGGAGGGTTCCTGGAGAAAAATAGGGTAATGGGAAGTATAGCTAGCAAGATTCCTCAGGGCCAGGAAAGCCTTGACCACCATGGAAGATATTACACAGTGGGAGCCCTCTAGAACTGACCAAAGATGTGGCCCAAATGACATCTGCATCAGGTTAATCTGGCAGCGAAGGAAAGGAGAGAGAGACTAGAAGGGCAGAGAAAGAAAACTGCCCCTAAAGTGTTATCAGATTATGGGAGACAATAGTGACCTAAATTTGAGACCCAGAAGTGGTAATCCTAAAGCTATAGGGAAGAGACATCCAAGGAACAATCGAAAGGTTGAGGAAGCCCTACAACGTCTGGGGGCACGGTGGTGGAATACATTAAGATATGAAGGAATGTGAGCAAGCTACATTTTTGGTAGGCGAGATGAATTTTGATTTAGCTGTACTGATGAGGAGCTGACAGCAAATCTCACCATACCAAATGTTCAGCACAGAGAAGGGAACGTATGTTTGGAATTCAGGGCACTGGTGAGGACAAAAATAGAGACCTAGTGGTAGTCATGTGCTTAGAAGTAATGTTTGAGGGAAGAGAATCCTGAGGTAGAGAGGACAGACTGAGATGAGTAGAAGCTGAAGGAATATTTGGTGGGGTGCATGTCTTTGCAGTTTTCCTGCCTGCTTTAACAAAGTGCCATAGACTGGGTAGCTTATAAACAATAGAAATGCATTTCTCACAGTTCTG
Source organism: Microcebus murinus (assembly GCF_040939455.1). NCBI lineage: Eukaryota > Metazoa > Chordata > Mammalia > Primates > Cheirogaleidae > Microcebus > Microcebus murinus. Next base: position 64,352 of record NW_027438967.1, on the reverse strand, counting down.
GAGGCTGGGAGTCTGAGATCAGGGTGCCAGCGTGGCTGAGTTCTGCAGGGCCCCTTCCAGGTTGCAGATGGCAGACAGCTTGCTGTACTCTTAGGTGGCAGATAGAGGGCTAGCTAGCTGTCTGGGCTCTTCTTGTAATGGCTCTAATCTCATTCTGGAGCACTCCACCACCATGACTTAATCACTTCCTGAGCCCCACCCCACCCCCCGCCCCCTGCTTCAAATACCATACCATTGGGATTAGGGTTCCACCATGCAAATTTTGAGGGGGCACAGATATTCAGTCCATTCCACCAAGGGTGTGGTGAAGGGGAGCAGCTCACAAAGAATCCCATGGTGCACTCAAAGAGGCAGGAGAAAAAGTAGGAAGGCTGAACTTCTGAGAAGGGAAGGAGAAACCTTCCAGGAGTGGGGGTAGAAAGGGCTCCCTGCCATTGAGAGCTGAAAGAAAGTAACTGAGAAGAGGCGTCTACCATATTAACCAGCACCTGAGATGATCACATTAGCTTGCCTCTCCAGGGGAGTGAAGACAGGTGCTACCAAGCAGTAGGAAATAAACAGTGGGATCTTATAGCACTGCCAGCTGTCAGCTGTCATTCCATCATACTGACTTTCCATGCTCAGAATCAGGAAACTTGCATGCAAGGTCATCATACAAAAAGAGCCCCAAATTGATTGGCCAAGATGCAGAAAAAGGGCATTCTTTTCTTTCTTCTTCTGACATTGTTCTCTGCCTTTCCATGCAGCCATGGCTGCTCAGATCAAGTTACAATCAGAAATTCCTCAAGACAATCTCGGGCTGGATGGTTTCCTCTCACTCTCTGCCTCCTTCTCTGCTGCCACTTTCACAGCCTGCTCCTTCTGGGTTCTACTTCATTACAACCCTGTCCTTTACACTCACATTCCATATGCCCATCCAGCAGGTGGCAGGAGCCAACCACTTCCAGGAGTGGGTGCAGCTGACAGTGACAACGTTTAGCACAATAATTTTGTGGATGATGTCTTCTTTCCTGACATATCAAGGTCCTTCTTCCATGATATTCACCACAACCCCGCCTACCTCTGTCAGCCATCATATCCTTTTATTGGTCCTCCCTAGGGTAATCATTTTGCATGAAAGCAAGTTACTTCTCAAATGCAGAGCTGTGTCTGACCAAGCTGTAGCTCAGGCCCCGTGCTCCATTACACTCTTGGAAGAGAGCTCTCCTTGCCAAGTCCTAACAGATTTCCTATTGGCCAGGAAAGCAGTCATTCAACAACTATTAAGCAGCCACACCCTGGAGGCTCCAGACTGCTTTCAAACTGAGCTCCTAAATAATGGGACAGGAATGGGTAAGCTGAGGGGGAATGAAGCATCCAGAGCACCCTCTGTTTGTAGCTTACCTAGGGAAATTGTTAGAGGAAGATCATGTCCTCCTGTAGGAGATGCAGGTATCAAGGCTCAGCTGTGTTCACTAGATTAAATTGGTGGCCACCACACTTTGAATCAAACTCTTTTCAACAGTTTTCCAGAAGGACTGATGCCACATCCATCCTTGCTGTGTGCTTTGCTCTAATCCATTCTGTAGACCATCCTATAGGTGAGAGCCCTAACTCACCTCCTTTTCTGCTTCATTCAGTGGATATTTATTTATTCAGGGTAGGGTGGGTACCATGTCCTCATGGCATATAGCAGAGAACCAGACTCATGTGGATCATTTTTCATGGAGGCCATAGTCTGGAAGGGAGGTAGATGTTACACTCACAAATAAGTACGTATGTTATTTCAATATTGATGACTGCCATAAAACCAAAGTACACTTTTCCTTAGACATATATGACAGAGAGACATCACCATGCCCGGATGGGCTGAGAAGGCTTCCCTATGGAAATGACATCTAAACAGCCACCAGAAGGATGAGTATGAGTTATCCAGGTGAATAAGGCAAGGAAGGGGGTTCCTGTCAAAAGGAAGAGAGTGTGCCAATGCCTGAGCCAAGGAGGATCTTGGTGTATTTGAAGATGTGAAAGAAAGTCAGTGAGGTTGAGGGCTGTGGAGTGAGGGAAACCGTGGCATGACACAAGCCTGGAGAAACAGAGATTGACCCTGGATAGATCAAGCAAAGCTTTGTGGGCCAGTGTAAGGATCTCACACATTATCCTAAACCCAATGGGTACCCTTCCTTGGTCATTCAGGTCCTTTGAGCTCCCTTTCTAGGTATCCACAAGCGTCGTATGCTTGTGTTTTGCAGGATTTATCGCAACTGAAATTTAAAAAAAAAAAAAATGTTTGCACAGGTGTGCTTAATCACACAGGCCATTGTAGGGTTTGGAACAGGAGAGTAATGTAATCAAAACTATCACTTTAATTTTAATTTTAATTTAAAAGTCAACATTTCATTTTACTTTCATGGGACAGTGCAGCTAGAGTGGAGGCTGAGATTTCACAATGAACTTCTTACTTTAATCCAGTTGGGAGATGATGGTGGATTAGATTAGTGGCAGCAGTGAAGACGGAGATCACTGGACCAACTAACTGTAGGTCTAGTTCCAGGGAGAGGATTTAGGGATGGCTGAGGAGGGTGCAGGAAAGGAGGTGGCAGAGTTAAAGAGAACACTATACAGTCAAAAGAGTAAGAGGATAATATAACGTTAGAAAACACCAAGTTTGAGAGGACTGAGACCTTCAGGTGGAGAGGAAAAGTGGTCACGGGATTTCATGGGTCTGGAATACAGAATTGGGAGGTCAGGCTTGGAGATTCACAGTTGGGTTCTCTCAGCATAGGAATGTTAGGCGAGGGCATGGAACTGGATGACAGGGCCAGTGAAAAGAAAAGAGAGCAAAGTGCCCTGGGAAACTCCAACGTTCAAAGGTCAGATGGAGGATTTGGCTACACTGGGAATAAAAAAGATGATGGTTAGGAAGAAAACAAATAGAATGGGGTAACAAATCCACACAGTCACTTTCGGAGACAGATGTGGTCACGTAGTCTAATCTCACCCTTAAGCTAGGTCACCACTTCTTGATGCCTGTTTCCTCAATACTCTTACCTATAACAATTTTCCTTTCTCTGAAAAGCTGAGTATTGGCAAAGTTGTCATTGCATTAGATAATGGAAGTGCCTGGAAGCTTGGGAGAATATCTGTGTTACAGAACCCCAGAGGGTGCCCCTCAAGTACAATGCAATGTGAATGGGGCTTCCCGGAGCTCTTCAGCGCAGCGTAGCTCCATTCTTGAGGCATCACTTGTCCTCAGCAAATTTCTGTACTCCAAGGGCTATCTTCTACATAAATCAGTTTTACATATTAACATAAATCCTGGCTCTTGAGCTGAAAGAGAGAACACGGCTCAGTCAGTTGTCTGGGCGTAAGTCCATATTCATTACTATGGACCTCTTTGTTCTCTGCCAAAACCATGCCATCCTTCTCAATGTGGAATGAGAAAATTATGAATGCTAGGAGAAAGATTGACTTGAGATTTCCTTGAAAGAATTGCCCGAGAATTCTCCTCTCATTCCCTTTCAGGCTCTGACAAAAGGACATCAAGTCTCATTTCAGTGCTCTATTCAAAGAGCTCCTGGTTTTACCTATGCAGGTTCCTGACACCGGTGCCAACAATTCCACTCCCCAAAACAGATCCAAATAAGCAGATCAATCATGTCTCTCTTCCTTCAGTTTGGGAGTCTTCATCACTTGCCTGTGACCAGTCGAGATATGTAATACTTGCCAATAGTGGCTTCTCCATGAGTACTCAGCCATTAGTCATTGAGAGCATAGTTTCCCTTCAACCTTAGTTTTTAAATTGGAGGTTAAACTGGATAATGTCCTGGCTTACCTTTGGTCTGAGGACTCCTCCCTACCCAAGGAGGTCCTCATGAAGCAGGCCAAAAACTCTGCCTTTGACAGATTTATAGATGCTAGGACTGTGCAGAAAATGCTCCAGAATCACTCCTTGGCATTCATCTTGTACTGTACTTGGGCAGAGCTGCAGAGCATTGAAGAGCTCGTGATAGAATGTCCAAAACCATGCTGGAGTGCATGTAGTCTTTTTAAGGGCCAGATGCTGCCTGTCACTGGGGAAACAGTATTCCCACCTAAAGCAATGCATGTACGGAACCTCAAGGAGCTCAGAGAAACCACCAATGATATGGGGGGAGGGGGAAAAAAAGAAAAAAAAAAAAAACAGGACCAATGGAGCCAGAAGAAATTGATCCTACGTAAGCCATGTAACAAGAATTTAAAGATCCACTCCTAGGTCTACTGGAATACCAAACCTGGAGCCCGGCAGTTGTTAAAGTATGTGACATGCTAATATACACTTTCCATGTTGATCGGCTAATCTTCATTTTGCCTTACGTTATTTTATTACAATCTTGCCTACTGCAAAAAGGTCCCTTATCAGTAAGGGAAGAGCAACCCTTATTCCGTCTAGTAACTTCCACTTGATCCCTGAGAGATACCACAGGTACACAATCATTTTCATTCATTGTAAGTAGATTTTATTGACTGGAAAGTTGGATCCTTTTTTCCCTTCCATCATATGGAAAAGAATGGATGGCTTGCTCCCTGGAGAGGGGCTATACATATTCTGTTTTTCAACCTAAATGTCATTTTCCCTATCATCTCCACTGATATCTTAAGAATTGGCAGCTGAATCTGTAGTGTTGTCGGTAACTGAAAAATTCCCATTGCTTACATTAATACCGTGGCCAGAAGCAGCATGAAAATTGCCAACCAGTCAAAGGTGCACCGGTGTAGGTTCCCACATGTGATTTAAGCGGGTGCACCATCTTGGTACAGTTGGTTGCAAGATAATTGTCTTAGTTTAAACAAAATCTGAAATAGATCTGCATGGTTTTCTTGGTGGGAATATTTGCCTGTTTTGCCCATATTCAGTGATTCATTCCTTTCATATTTTATAGGTTATATTATGGCCACAGCCTCCAGCCAGGAGGAATAAGATATTCAGGAGGAGGCAGAGTCTGGTATTGGTGTGAGCTCCAAGATCTGACTCGCCCTGTAGGGATTCAAGTGGCAATAATACAGAGCTTTCATTTGAAAAGGGAGGAAAAATGCTTCCATATAAAAAGGAGCTTATACAATCATTCAACATGTAGACTCTGAAGAAGAGCGTGAAGTACACCTTGCTTTATTCTACTGTTTGTCTGGTTATGTAAATATGGGAAACTGTTCCCTAGAAGAAAGTATTTATTCTGTAGAAGTAAACAGGGGCTGTTTTAGGAGGAGCAAGGCCTCTATCTTAATTAGGGAATCAGGCAGACAACTGTCACTCTTTCGGAGTGAAAACCGCAAGGTAAAGCACAATGCCACCTGCTAGGCATCCAGGAGGGAATGTAAAAAGCTTCACTTAACCAAGAGCTTTGGCATCTCTTGATTGAGGAGCTTGCATTTCATTATTATCCAGGGGAGATGGAGTTGATAGGTAAATACCCAGGCATAGAAGCCCTAATAAGTTGATAAATTAAACTCATCTGGACTTACCAAATGCCATTTAATCCGTACAAGTTGGCAATCTGACAGTTCTTTGATTTGTTCCTTCGGGTATCCTGAAGTGTACATTCCTTCCTGATCCACCTAAGCCAGGACATCAGTCTGGTCGGAGGCCATGAATGGACAAAGGTGACACTGTAGGTGATGCTGAAGGGCTATACGTCTCAAGTATTAGCTGCGTAGGGAAAACTTTCAGAAGAAAAACTGAGCAATGTTGGTGTTGGAAAGTTTTCCATTAAAACACACACACACAAACTGGCTATTTTTCTGAGTATAGATAGTCCACTTTGAGTTCAATTGTCTGAGATCACTCAGCCTGGATGCTAGATGTCAGGTCCTATAAAAATGCCCAATTAGTAGCCATCTCCAGCTCCAGCTCTGAAGGCCGACCTGGTCTTCACTATAAAAGTAGCTTGATAACAGAAGAAAGGTGGCCTGTTCCCAAGAGGAAGAGATCAGGTATTCAGCCCTGGCACTGCTGCTTGGCCACTGTGTGCCTTTCAGCAAATTATTAACCCCTTTCGATTGCTTCCGAATCAGACGAGATCATGTGGATGACTCTCTGTCAGCCTCCCTCTTCTCTTCTGTGAAATGGAGATCCCACACCACACTTACCTCGGGGGTTACTGTCAGAAACTCACATAGAGTGTGGCACATAATGGGCTCACATTTAAGGGCAGTTCCTCTCCCCAAGCACCATCCCCACCTCACCCTTGGTGAAGCATTCCACCTTGATTTGTATTCTTTTTAGTCGCATTTCTAAGACAGAATCTAATCTCATCTCGATTTAACCTGGCTCCCCTTTTGCAATCTCCTAGTTAAAAAAAAAAAAATCCAGAGAAGTCTCTTATTCCTTCTTCTGATATTCTTTGAAAAGACTTGTCCTTCACAGCGGAGATACTTACCTTTGAGGGGCTGGGTTCCTTCCTTGCTGTGAAGTACTGAGTTTTATTTCAGAACCAAAGGACATAAACTGGTTTATACATGAGTAGGTTTAGACAGTCTGCAGAAGACAGGGTGGAGATCACATGTTGTATTTACTGACCATCCTGGACCAAGGTTGTACTTATTTTGAAAAAAAAAAAAAATGATGTTTTGTCATAATGATAGTTTCATCTTTCATATCTTTAAGTGGGTGGGGAATGAAAGGACATTTGATTTCTCAGTTTCTCAATGACTCTGTGTTGGTAATATACACTTTGTTTCAGCAGGATGCCCGCAGGATTCTTAGGTAAGTCTGAGTCATGTTGTGTACATGTGGTTTGAGGGTTCAAGCACCTTGTCTTCCTTAGCATTTGATCGTTCATTTTATTGTTATAGGGAATGGTAGCCAGGTATCTTTTCTCTATTGTCTGTCATAAAGCCCTTTAGAATTCAAATTTGCTCTTGTGAACGTCTGGTATTCCAACTTTGGAAACACTGGCCATAGGAAAAAATGTTCTTACTCAAACTGTCTAATTGAGAAATAATTGGCCCATGCCTACCTGCTTCATAAGTTTGGGGATAGTGGTGCTGTAACGTTTTCCTCATAACACTAAAATTCCTGTACAAGTATCTGATCTTAAAATTCTATACATACTAAAGGGAACGATCATGGAAAGGAGGCGAGTGGGTTTGTGTGTGTCTGTGTGTGTGTTTTCTCCTTTTTCTGGCATAGTTTTCATTTTAGAATGTTAGTTCTATCACTTAATAAAATTTCATTCTTCTTTCAGTCAACACATAATCTTATGTCTTTTCCAAATCTTGACAAATGTCACAGACCTCTTTATAGAGCTAGCCACAGTTCTCAGACATGCTAGTCTGTCCTCTGTGGACTTCGCAGTATAGGGAAGAGAGAATGTGAGCAGGCAGGAGAGGACTGTTAGACTCTAAGGCACCTTCCTTTCAATCTAGTGGCAAGTTGTATCCTTCGCGTGCTCCAGGGCAGATAACCTGATGCATCCTGGTTCCTTCTTCACACAGCTCAGCACAGAGGAAGCAGGCACATCTATGAAATCACTATTAAAATCTGGTTGGCTCTTCAGTATGACTAAAACATGGTGACACATCCATTTCCAAATAAACTATACCGCTTCTTTCTTCTAACGTCATCTCAGCTCACTGCTTGTAAGCCACACTAATCTTTGCAATTTTAATGATGGGAGCTGGCTTCCTAATCTCTGCAAAAGGGTCCTTGTTGCATAAAGTGGACAGTGGCCGACACAGTCCCACAATTCCTGTTACTTCAGACATCAGTTCTAATAGCTTACACTTTATCGGCATCAACTCTAGCCATAACAGATGGAATTGTACATGAGATTACATAGGCTGTTGATGTAATAAATTTGTCTTTATGACAAAACGCTATCATGTACTGCTTCTCTGATGGAATTGTGTAGTGTTTTCTACTAAGTCTAAAGGACACACTCTGAAGAATTAATGATACAGGAGGCATCTGAGGATACAAGAGGCTTAGAAACATTCTCCCTGGAAATACAAAGCTTGGAGAGAGGTTTTCAGGTTCACAGAGTGAACTGGGTCTAAGTGTTGCCATGACAACTAGAGAGCAATTTCAACAGAACTTCTGCCTTCTGATTGGCGGTGTGGTAGTTCATTTCAGTGCAAGACTGAATGTAGTTTTCTTATACTTTGGAGTACTAACTGAGAAGTTTTTGGGTGTGGTTTTTTTGTCTGTTGTTTTTATGAAAATGATATACTCTTTACCAGCCTACTGAATTTTTAAAAACGAAGACTTGCATTGTAAAAAGATGTTTGACATGGAGTTTCTAATTCACAAATTAGGAAATTAATCTGAATTGGACTTACTATGGATTCAATGCACACGTGAGGTTTCCTCATATTGCTACCTTAATGTGAATTGGACACCCGACTTGAACACAATCCCATAAAAATTTCTTCACAGCCCGTTTGAAATCACAACAGTGCAGCCCAACCTCAAGTAAACAATTGCCCATTCGCCAGTTATTGAACATATAGACTGAAAGCCAACAGACTTTTGCGTGTATGCACTTGCTTTTATAAACAAATTGTAGGTTGGAATAAGGAGCTCCTAGTTCATTACGCTGGAGATTGTCCTCGCTGTTGTAGGCTATTGAAGTGAGCCTCCTTCAAGATCTGGTTGATGCGGGAGTAAGGACCTTGGCACAGTGCATACTCCTCGTACCAGAACTGAGGGTTATTCCCGTTGGGTTCAGTAACGATCTGGTTTACGTTGCTTTCTGGTCCACTTGCTCTCTCTGGGCTGTTAACACTGCTGCTGCTCCTTTCATTACTGCTGCTTGAAGGCTGGAAGGAGAAAGACAGAGGGAGGATTCCTGTTGTGCTATTATAATATGTCTCCCACTTGCCTTAGAGAATAGCAGCATCAAACTCAATACTAGGCTTAACGGTTTACAAGGAACAGCCACTTAAGAGAGTGCATTCTATCTTCACAACAACCCTCTAATTACATTGGAATTAATAGCCCCCATTTTACAGCTGAGGAAACAACATCACTGATTCACCAAAGTCACATAGCTAGGAAGTGGCAGATGAGGATTCAAACATAGGCCTTCTAGTTCCAAAGTCCTTCACACATCTTCTGCCCCTGCTTGTACCATTTATTCCAATAACTGCATCAGAGAAGTTAAGTTCCCATCCTCCACAGGAAAGCACCAAATAACACTATGGGATGCAGTAAAATAATAACCATAAAAATAAGATGTATTTTTGGTACAAGTTAAAATAAACTTAATACATTGTTAGATACATACATTTATGCATACATACATGCATAGAGACATATAAGCACATGAATGATGATTTTGTACTTATGTCCTGATAGTGGACATATTACCATCCTCCTATATCAATTCAAGACTACACATATATCCTGAAAGGCATTTGACATACTTTTAATCAAAGTTATATGTTAATTATTTGCATTTTTCATGACTAGCATTCATTGTTCTTTTATATTTGTGCATTTGGTAGAATATGTGTGTATGTTTGCACTTAAGAATTTTTTTTGCACACAAATAATCTGATTTATTGAACTGATTTCCTTCAGCTAGATAAAGTAGTTGAGTCAATAGAAGATAGTAGACACCCTATCCCCTGCATGGGTCTTTTCTATTTCCTGTTATTCCACAATCCATATTTTTTTATTATTATTATTTTTAATTTTTTAAAATTCAGGATATTATGGGGGTACAAACATTTTGGTTAATGAAATGTGTTTGCCTCACCCAAGCCAGGGCTATAAGTGTGTCATTCCCCCATACAGTGTGCCCTGTTCCCATTAGCTGTGGGTTTACCTCTCCACCCCCTCCACCCCCTCCACTCCACACCCCCTCCCACCTGACCGGCACACAGTGAGTATTACTACCATGTGAGCAGCTTAGTGTTGATCATTTAGTTGCAATTTGATGGCGAGTACATGTGGTGCATGCTTTTCCATCCTTGTGATAGAATTTTTTTTTTTTTTTCATTGAACTTACATGACTCAGAGTCTTTGTCATGTTGGAGAAGCTACTTAGGGTTCTCTGAAAGCAATCTTTTTCAAGCATTCCCCATCTTGCAATGTTAGGTTTCTCAAAGGAAAATGTGATGGTGAGGACTCTTATCTAAATTACACTATTTGACACTGTCAGTATTAAATTTTTTTTCCAGAGTTAACATTAAAATGTCTTAAACCAAGATGAGTCATAGTCCGTAGGTCATTTGGAGCCACTCAGCTTAGGTCCCAGACTACACAGTCCACAGATACCAAATGACAACCTTTGTTCCTCTTTATCCAATTGAAAACATATATTAAAAGAACTGTCCATGAGATGGGAGGGATCAAATGAAGTCAGATGTGAGAGTTATTCAGCAACAGCAATCAAATTGACTTAAGGATTAAATGTCAAGGCCAACTCAAACAGAAAATTCAAAAGAGTTATCTTCCTCGGCCTGAGGGTAAAACTCTAGAACCTCCACTATCACAGACTAGTGAAGTCATGAATATTCAAAACGCTATTAAGCTATTACATTGGATAAGAAACCGACCACACACAACTTTCTTTCCTATTAGTTGGCTTTCCTTATCGTTCTTTGTTTCTGAAAAATTAGGTAAGAAGTAGAAATCATTTCTGATGTATTAAATTTTCATCTCAAATGACAACATATCCATTTTACACTATAATGTAACACTAGAGTGATGATATGCTGTGAAAAGGTATAGTACATTAAAATCCACAGGCTAAAATGGATTTCTTCAGAATAATAATGAAGAAAAAAAGAGGTCTACCTCTAATTTCCGGTTCATTTAGAACATTTTTTTAATTCAATTGTGTAGAGACATATATACAAATGTTCATTAACACATTGTTTATACTATCAGCCCTTTTTCATAGCTGAAAACCAGAAATAACTAAATGTTTAAAAAACAAGGAAGTGGGAAAATTGTAGTCCGTCCACTCATACAGTATCTCATCTGCCATTAACAGTTATGATCTATTTGTAAATATATTGATAAATAAAGATGCCTTTAACATCACTGGAAAAGGTTACATATCAGTGTGCACAGATTTTCAAATGGTTTAAAATGTTTCTGTTTAATGTGTCAACATCTATACATACGTGTATATATCTTCACTTTCTAACTCATCTGCTACAAATACATTTCTTTTGTGAAAAAGAAACATTTTACTCATATGTAAGTAAACTAAAGAATGCTACTACAAGACCAAGTAAAATCTCCTGCTTTCGAATTCAGTTACCACTGACTTCAAACAGATTGAAACTGTGATGCCATAAATGAGATTTTAGAAAGAGTGTTTAGCATCCTTTACCCTACCAAAGACCATCTACAAAGCCACATACAGTAGTATTTTCTAGGCCAGTAATGCTATTTAACTAATAAACATAATTTATATCATGCAACTCAGGCTTTGTCACGCTTCCCCTTCTGAATGTACTTCACGCGTGATATCCCACTTAAGTAATTGTTTTATCATTAGATTGATTGGGAGGAAAAGTTTGCTTCTTTGATGGTGTATGGTTTTGACACTTGAAACTGCTATCTTAGCCCAGACAGAAGCATTTACCCTACTACACTTAATTTTAGAAAGATAGCAAATTCCATTACCAGAGCATAAATGAGATTTTTAAATGTTTCAGGATTGAGAAAGCCTGATTCCTCACAGAAACTTCTCATCAGAATGCTTATCCTTTCTGACAGTTACAAAGCTCATTCTTTGTTCTCTGAATTTTCAATGCAGGTTTAGTGCTGCTATCTGGGCAAGGCAAATGAAGAACAGAACCCTTGCAAATTAACACACACAGAAAAGTAAAATTACATTAATGAAGACTCGAGAAGGATATATCACTATGCAAAATTCACAGAGGTATTTCACAAAAATCCTGGGGTCCAAGTCTCTGTGAAAAGGCAGGATTTAGATTAGATGAGTCATACTGAAATCTGCATGCTTACCCCTAACCAAAAAAGCTTGGAGGCCGGCAGAGATTCGCCATTATATATTCTGTTTTGGAACAGGCATCAGGATCACCACTGGGGTTTTCTGACTGTTTGACTCCCTTACACATGCCAGGGCCCAACCTCTGAGAGGCTCTCAAGTAGGCCCAGGTTGTCTTGATGCCCAACCACTATCCACACAAATATATCCGTGTCTCCTGTGAACAAGAAGGTGCTTTGTCTGTGCTACTTAGGGATTCGAGAGGTAATCCCTGTTGAAGAAGAATACAGTACTTTGAGAAGGACAGCATTGAGATATTGCAATGACAAGACTGCAATACATTCAACGTAGTAGTGAACACTGACTGGGGAGATAGGGGAGCCTCCTGAAAATGAAAGCATCTGAACTAGGCCTTGGAGGGATGGGAATAATATTAATAGGAAGGGTGAGACAAATGGAGGGAACAAGAGCACATGAAGGCTGAAGAAGAGTTTTTGAGGAGACAAAGTTGGTAATATGATGCAGCTGGTGCTTCCCAGAGAAGAGTTAGTGGGAGACAAAATATGCAAGAGAAGATATGTCTACATTATCAGGGGCCTAAATGGCATGCTAAGAAGTCTGTAGGAACAGGTACATGAGCATAAGATACATGTTCAGATCTACATTTAGGAAGATGATTCTAATGGATGAATGGGGCAAGGAGAGAATGAGAGCACAAAGACCACCTGAGAAATTTTGCAATGTATGAAGCAAGAGGCAATGCAGGCCTGAATTAGGATGGTGGTAAGGGAAAGAATGGTATATATTTGATATACAGAGCAGTAGAACAGAAAAAACAGTCAGTGAGGAAAGGACAGAGACACCTAAGTTGACCCCAAGCACTCAGGACAAATGGAGGGTGCTCAGTAAATGTCTGTTGATGAAGTTATTAGCAAGTCCCAGATGTTCCAAACATAGAGTATAGTAGAGGAGTAGGTGGGGTTTAGTGAGTAGTTGCATGAAGGGAGGTGAGAAACAAAAGGCATTTAATACACATTACAGCTTGAATTCAGTGGGGAGAGAAAAGACACAGTACTTGAGAGAAAAATAAGGTAGACACAAGATTAGTTAGGGAGTGGAAAGAGCTCCTTACAGGCTACTGAAGGAAACAGTGGATAAATAGAAAACAAAGAGATGAGGAAGAATATTAATTATGGGATGTCTTCAGAAAAACAGAGCAGGAAATCTTGTGTCTATTTATGACAGAGAATTATATAACTCTTCTTAATTGGAAAAGCAGATGAATCCAGTATTTTACTCTCTCGAGCCCCAGCTTTCCTCTCAACTCCATCCCCCCATGCCTCGGAGCTTTTCACTTATGTGAACCCTAAGAGAAAAATAAAAACTTCACTCCTAGTACACATTCCATCCCTGGAATAGTAACGGGATGTTACTCTAAGGCACCTGCAAAACCTAGAGTAAACAAAACAGATGATCCTAACCAAGTCCATTGGAGCACTTAAGCTATGTGTTCCCAAAGTTCCAATGCATTTAAAATGGCAGGCCCACATTCCTTAGTACCACTGAAACATTGTGGGAGCATATGAACCATAAGATACAAAATTAATTAGCTGCTGAATGACAACCACTTTCCATATTAGTCAGGAAATGATATTCATGTGTTAACTTCTCTGAGCCGAGGGGTAAATAATCTAAACTTTCTGTAGCTCGGTCTCCCTCATAGATGAAGTTGGAGCAGACAGTGAGTTCTATGTTGTTTTGCAGCTCAAAAATTGAATTTATAACAGAATCTATACAAATAGAAAAAAATCTATACAAATCACCTTGTTTCAACTCAGTAAATGGGATTTGAATAAACAACAATAACAAAAACAAACATAAAAAGATAACCTGCAGAAAAATATTTGTACAAGTTTTTCTGTAATTCATTAAAACAACTGAGATTTTAGCATTCAGTTGCAATATGAAAGTGCTTGGGATGCTTAATATGCTCCAGGAACAATGCTTATTAAAATGCATGCAACAGATTAGGCCAGCTTTGGAAAAGCTTGTCCCTCCATTTTGAATGCATCTTTTAAGCATAAATAAGCTAATTTTAGAAGGCTCCCATTTTGCTATGGGGGTTTTTCCTTTTTTTTTTTTTCTATTTGTATATATTTCAGGGGTCCAAGTACAGTGTTTTTACATGAATATATTGCAGTGTTGAATCCTGGCTTTTAGTGTAACTATCAACTGAACAATGTACAGTGTTCCCCCATTTTGCCATAGAGTTTGAAAACACATTTAGTGACCATTAATTTTTTAACAACTGTTTCATCCTGAAAAACGTCTTCCAAAGCAGTTGTCTTAGAAGGTACATTATCACAGGTGATGAGAATGACTACAACCTAAGAGAAGAATGTTTTTCAAAAAAATTCATTAAATCTTCCAGTTGTCATCTAAACTGATACTAGTTAAAATAATGACCAGGCAAGGAAATACTTCTTACTGGTTAAAAAAATTCAGGGATTCATAGCACTCTAACTTTCCACCTATATGGTGCCTCCTGGTTCTGTTTTTCTCTCACTTATCGTAATTCTGCTAGAATTCTACCATTACGATATACAGTCTTTTCCTATTCTAGTAGGGAAGTGAAAAAGGCAGAGATCTATATTGAACAGAAGTGGAAATAGTGGGCAGCCTTGTCTGGTTCCAGTTCTAAGTGGGAATGATTTCAATCTTTCCCCATTCAGTATGATGTTGGCTATGGGTCTGTCATATATGGCTTGTATCATTTTTAGGTATGTCCCTTCTATGCCTATTTTCTAAAGTGTTCGTATCATGAAAGGGTGTTGAATTTTGTCAAAAGCTTTTTCTGCATCTATTGAAAGAATCATGTGGTCTTTGTTTTTGCTTCTGTTTATGTGGTGAATTGCATTTATAGATTTACGTATGTTGAACCATCCCTGCATCCCTGGGATGAAGCCCACTTGGTCGTGGTGGATTATTTTTTTGATAAGCGTCTGGATTCGGTTAGCTAAGATTTTGTTGAAAATTTTTGCATCTATATTCATTAGGGATATTGGTCTGTAGTTTCCTTTTTTAGTTGCATCCTTTCCTGGTTTTGGTATCAGAGTAATATTCGCTTCATAAAAGGTGTCGGGGAGGTTTCCGTTCTTCTCGATGTTGTGGAATAGTTTCTGCAAGATAGATACTAGTTCTTCTTTGTAAGTGTGGTAAAATTCAGGTGTGAAGCCATCTGGACCGGGAGTTTTCTCTTTAGGGAGATTTTTAATTGCTGTTTCTATTTCAGCTGTTGAGATTGGTCTGTTCAGGGAATGTATTTCTTCCTGGTTGAGCCTAGGGAGGCTGTGTGTTTCTAGAAATTTGTCCATTTCCTCCACATTTTCCAGTTTGTGTGCATAAAGATTTTTGTAGTATTCATAAATTGTATCTTGTATCTCTTTGGGATCAGTTGTGATATCTCCTTTTTTATTCCTGATGGAGCTTATTAGAGATTTCTCTTGTCTGCTTTTCGTTAGCTTAGCCAATGGTGTGTCAATTTTGTTTATTTTTTCAAAGAACCAACTTTTTGTTTTATTAATCTCCTGAATAGCTTCTCTGTTTTCAATTTCGTTTAGTTCTGATTTGATCTTGTTGATTTCACTTCTTCTGCTGGGTTTGGGGTTGGTCTGTTCTTCTTTTTCCAGCTCTTTGAGTCGTTTCATTAGATTGTCTATTTGTGATCTTCTTGACTTTTGGTTATAGGCATTTATGGAGATAAACTTTCCTCTCAGAACTGCTTTAGCTGTGTCCCAGAGGAGTTGATAACTTGTCTCTCCATTGTCGTTTTCTTCATAGAATTTTTTTATTTCCGTCTTGATTTCTTCATTTATGAAGAAATCATTTAGTAGGAGGTTGTTTAATTTCCACGTTTTTGTGTAGAAATGTGAGTTTCTGTTAGGGTTGATTTCTACTTTTATTCCACAGTGATCTGAGAAGGTACATGGTCTGATTTCTATTTTTTAAAATGTCTTGAGATTTACTTTGTGTCCTAGGATATGGTCAATCTTAGAGAATGTCCCGTGAGCTGATGAGAAGAACGTATATTCAGTGGATTTTGGGTAGAAAGTTCTGTAAATGTCAGTCAGACCCACAGCAATCAGACAGGAAAATGGAATCAAAGGTATCCAAATAGGGGCAGAAGAGATCAAACTTTCACTGTTTGCTGATTATATGATATTGTATCTAGAAAACCCCAAAGATTCAACCAAGAAACTCCTGGAACTGATCAATGAATTTAGTAAAGTCTCAGGATACAAAATCAATACACAGAAATCAGAGGCATTCATATACGCCAACAACAATCTAATTGAGAACCAAATCAAAGACTCAATTCCCTTCACAATAGCAACAAAGAAATTAAAGTGCCTAGGAATATACTTACCAAGGACGTAAAAGACCTCTACAGGGAGAACTATGAAACACTGAGGAAGGAAATAGCAGAGGATGTAAACAGATGGAAATCCATACCATGCTCGTGGATCCGCAGACTCAATATCATGAAAATGTCTATACTACTCAAACTGATCTACAGATTCAATGCAATACCTATTAAAATCCCATCAGCATTCTTCACAGATATAGAAAAAATAATTTTACGCTTCGTATGGAACCAAAGAAGACCCTGAATATCAAGAGCAATTCTAGGCAACAAAAACAAAATGGGAGGCATAAATATGCCAGATATCAAACTATACTACAAAGCTGTAGTAATTAAATCAATATGGTATTGGCACAAAAATAGGAATATTGACTAGTGGAACAGATGTGAGAATCCTGCTATAAAACCATCCTCATATAGCCATCTAATCTTTGACAAAGCAGACAAAAACATACACTGGGGAAAAGAATCCCTTTTCAATAAATGGTGCTGGGAAAACTGGATAGCCACCTGTAGAAGGCTAAAACAGGACCCACACCTTTCACCTCTCACAAAAACCAACTCACACTGGAAAACAGACTTAAACCTAAGGTATGAAACTATTAGAACTCTAGAGGAAAAAGTTGGAAACACTCTCCTAGACATCAGCCTGGGCAAAGAGTTTATGAAGAAGTCCCGAAAGGCAATCACAGCAGCAACAAAAATAAATAAATGGGACATGATGAAACTACAAAGCTTCTGCACAGCCAAAGAAATAGCCATGAAAGTAAACAGACAACCTACAGAATGGGAGAAAATTTTTGCATCCTATGCATCCGATAAGGGACTGATAACTAGAATATACTTACAACTCACGAAAATCAGGAAGAAAAAATCAAATAACCCCATTAAAAAGTGGGCAAAGGACTTGAAAAGAAATTTTTCTAAAGAAGACAGAAGAATGGCCAACAAACATATGAAGAAATGCTCAACATCTCTAATCATCAGGGAAATGCAAATCAAAACCACAATGAGCTATCACTTAACCCCAGTGAGAATGGCCTTTATCAAAAAATCTCCAAACAGTAAATGCTGGCGTGGTTGCGGAGAGAGAGGAACACTCCTACACTGCTGGTGGGACTGCAAACTAGTTCAACCTCTGTGGAAAGCAATATGGAGATACCTTAAAGCGATACAACTGAATCTACCATTTGATCCAGCAATCCCATTGCTGGGCATCTACCCAAATGATCCAATGACACTCTACAAAAAAGACACCTGCACTTGAATGTTTATAGCAGCACAATTCATAATTGCAAGGCTGTGGAAACAGCCCAAGTGCCCATCAATCCAAGAATGGATTAATAAAAGGTGGTATATATATACCATGGAGTACTATTTAGCTCTAAGAAACAACGGTGATATAGCACATTTTATATTTTCCTGGTTAGAGCTGGAACCCATACTACTAAGTGAAGTATCTCAAGAATGGAAAAACAAGCACCAGATATATTTTCCAGCAAACTAGTATTAACTGAGTAGCACCTAAGTGGACACATAGGTACTACAGTAATAGGGTATTTTGCAGGGGGGAGGGGGGAGGGGGGCGGGTATATACATACATAATGAGTGAGGTGTGCACCATCTGGGGGATGGTCATGATGGAGACTCAGACTTTTGGGGGGAGGGGGCGAAATGAGCTTTTATTGAAACCTTAAAATCTGTACCCCCATAATATGCCAAAATAAAAAATAAAAAGGAAAAAAAATAAGAAAAGAAAAAAGGAAAAGGCAGAGATCTGTTCCAGGGAAGCTACTTGTGTTTATATCTTTATAATTTTTCACTCTCAATTTCTTATACTAAGTAATCTCAGAATTAAAACGAGTGTCCCTAGCAAGTAAGGCAGACTTATACAGAAACTTTTGGGTCTTTGTGTCTACCCTTTCTATAAGTTTTATAACTATGAACTAGGGGACAGATTCATAGGAAAAGTGGTGGTGTAATTTGTAAAGACAGAAGTTTGAAAGAAAACAGCAATATTCCTATATGTGCAAAGATACCCCAAAAAAAGACCAGCACCTAGATAGTAAATTACATGAGTTAAATCTAGCTATATTTTACTCATCCAAGCTGTCCAGGATCTTGGAACATGATCCCAGGAGGAGGACATGGACAGATAATCTTTTCACCTCTTGCTCAGAAATGGAATAAATGAGCCATACTTAGTCATTTACTAACAGAAAAACTTTAGAGGTTCATTTAATAGTCTACTAGTAAATTATACCTCAATTTAAGCAGTATTATGCTAATGAATACAAATCATTAAAGCAAATCCCTTGAAGTTAAAATTCAAGCTCCTTAGAATGGTGGTTACCAGAGGCTGGGAAGGGAAGGCGAAAGGAGGGGATGAAGAGAAGTTGGTTAATGGGAATACAGTTAGATAGAAGGAATAAGTTCTAATATTCAATAGTACAGTAGAGATATTATAGTTAACAGTATATAAACTTATTGTATATTTCAAAATAGCTAGAAGAAAATAATTGGAATGTTTCAAACAGAAAGAAAAGATAAATGTTTGAGGTGCTGTATATCCTAATTACTCTGATTTGATTATTATGCATTATAGGTAAGCATCAAAATATCATATGTACCCCTAAAATATGTACAACTATTTATATAGCAATTAAAAATTTAAAAAATAAATTTCTTTTTCACAGACCATTAAAGCTTTGCAAAAATCACTAGACTCTCCCAAGTTCACTTTCAATTTTTTTTCAATGAGAAATCAAGTATTGCCTTCTAGCTAATAACATCACCATAACTTGAAAATATATTTTCTATATAAAAATAAGGGGAATGAGATTATTATTTCCTGCTCATATGAGTGGAGAAAAGTCTAAGACCTAATTCTTCCTGATCATGTTTAGGAAAGTTTTTCTGTGCTTCCTTTCCATCTTCTGTGCTATACTCTATATTATGGTTAAGAGCTCCAGCTCAAAAGCCACTGAAATTAAGTATGAATATTTTTATGAAGGTTTCTTGGAATAATACATTTTTAAACTGTGGAGCACAAATTGAATAATTTAGTGCAGGCAATGAATGGAACAGAGAGAGGTTATCTGACTATAGTTCCTACCTCTGCATCCTGATAATCCTGAAAGACAGGGTTTCTCTTACTCCTTTTGGACTGGGGGGAATGTTGGTTGCCTTCTTTATTGCCATTTCTTCTTCTTTTCCTGAAAATAAATTGCAGAGAGAGGAAAATATAGCAACCAATGATTGATCTTTTGGACCTTTAAATTGTAAACCAGTGGCAACATATATATTTGCGATCTCATATGAGAAAATATGCCAGTGTCCACTACCCCAAGAGGCTGAAAGTCACAAGTCACTGGGCATGAAGAGAAAGAATGTAATACAGGAACTCTAAGAAAAGTCAAGGTGTAAATTCCACTTCTAGAAATAAGCTTCACAATTTCAAATAAACTTTGGAAATAAAGTAAGAATAGGAAGAATTTAATGGCTAAGTTTTCAAAATCTACCTAATTAGGTTCATCATCTTCATTACAATTCCAGGTTAAGTGATTTTTAACCCCTTCCATAAGATAACAGTTAAGACAGATATGTCTGCTAGTGTCTATTTAAAGTCCTTATACAAGTGGTGTACAAACACTGAAGAGATATTTCTTGTGTGCTGTTAGATAATTACTGTTGCTATACCAGCTAGTATTATGACATAGTAGTGACTTCACTAGACTGTCATCATGAGATTGTGGCTGATTATTTCCTTCAAATATTTTTTCTCAAAAATGTTTTCAATGATTAGAAAGATTATATCTTCAGTCCCAAGTCCCCTCTCAGTAAGTAATCAGATTTGCAGTGTTTGACATAATTCTCACAACACTCTATTATTGATCAGACATTCTCTCCAGCCATCTACTTGGATATTACTTTTGAGTTTTTGGTATTCCTAAGAATGGCTTAGTCCACTCATTTTTATAATTTCATTACTCTTCAATCTAGCTCTCATCTCTGGAAGACTGAGTAGTGATCATGTAGCCCAGTGATTTCAAACTCTTTGTCAAATTAAGCTGCATTCTTTTTTATTTCAGCATATTTTGGGGGTACAAATGTTAAGGTTATGTATATTGCCCATGCCCCCCTCCCTCCTCGAGTCAGAGCTTCAAGCGTGACCATCCCCTAAATGTTGCACATCTCACTCATTCTGTTTGTATATACTCATACCCTCCTCCCCCCACCACCTGCCTGACACCCGATAAATGTTGTTCCTATATGTCCACTTAGGTGTTGATCCATTAATACCAATTTGCTTGTGAGTACATGTGGTGCTTGTTTTTCCATTCTTGAGATATTTCACTTAGTAGAATGGGTTCCAGCTCTATCCAGGAAAATACAAGATGTGTTATATCAACATTGTTTCTTAGAGCTGAATAGTACTCCATGTATACATATACCACATTTTATTAATCCACTCATGTATTGATAGGCACTTGGGTTGTTTCCACAAATTTGCAATTGTGAATTGTGCCGCTATAAACATTCGAGTGCAGGTGTCTTTTTCATAAAGTGACTTTTGAACTTTTGGGTAGATGCTCAGTAGTGGAATTGCTGGATCAAATGGTAGATCTACTTGTATCGCTTTAAGGTATCTCCATATTGCTTTCCACAGAGGTTGAACTAGTTTGCAGTCCCACCAGCAGTGTAGGAGTGTTCCTATCTCTCCGCATCCACGCCAACATCTATTGTTTTGGAACATTTTGATAAAGGCTATTCTTACTGGAAATAAGTGATATCTCATTGTGGTTTTGATTTGCATTTCCCTGATGATTAGAGATGTTGAGCATTTTTTCATATGTTTGTTGGCCATTATTCTGTCTTCTTTTAAAAAAAATTCTGTTCATGTCCTTTGCCCACTTTTTGATAGGGTTATTTGATTTTTCCTTGCTGATTTTCCTGAGTTCTATAATTTCATTACTCTTCAATCTAGCTCTCATCTCTGGAAGACTGAGTAGTGATCATGTAACCCAGTAATTTCAAACTCTTTGTTAAATTAAGCTGCATTCTTTTTTGTTTTTGTTTTTTTTACCTTTTTTTTGACTCAGGCCTGGAAAATGGATTTTTTTTTTTTTAAGCCATGTATAATAGAAAAAGGAGGAAGTTCCTGTACTGGGAACAGGGTCTTTTAAACACAATCTTCCCTGGATCTGCCTCCCTGTGCCACCCACTAACATAGCTTGACCTCTGTTCTTAAAATGGAAGAAAGATCACTACCAGAGAAGCACAGTGACTCAGACAGTAAAATAAGTAAGGCAGAAAGAGCTTTGACTGAAAGGAAAGTTCTCTTTAGCTTTGGCCCAAGGCCCTCTATGAAAGCCTTCAGGAAGTAAAAATTAGTGAAGAACTACATGTCCAAATCAAAAAAATATCTTCATGATAAAGAAGTTGCCAGTAATAAATGAATTAGATAATTTACGTATAGTACTCTTAAAGGGAAAGTTTTTTTTAGGAAATGTGACTCTTTTTTTCTGGATATGTGAGGCATGCCAAAGCTATTTCAGCAATTTTAGCTGGACTTGGGGAGAGAAAGACCTTTGCAGTCAGATCAGGCTTGCTTCATACATACTGTTTATTGTCAAATGGCCATGTCCCTAATTCCAAATACTATGTTGGTAATTTGGCTCATAAATTCATATTCATTGTATTTTTCTATATTGCAAGCTCCTTATCTCATAATCCAAATCGATACAGAAGGCTAGATTGACTAGCTTTTTACCAGTGGACTAAATAACATTAGGAGCCTTCCAGAATCTCAGTTGTATGAATTGACTTGATCTAGGGTAGGGTCCTTGTGGAAAGACAGACAACATACTGACCAAATGCATGCTCAAAACACTGAGCAACAATAAAAGACCCACAATTTACTGAGGAAATTCTATGTTCTTATACATCCTACTCAAGCATCAGTGAGATTATTATAGAGTGAAGGAAAGAGCTTTGAACCTGGAAAGATCTAGGCTCTGTCCTGAGTCTGTCAGGAACTAGCTAAATGGCCTTCATTGTCAACTGAACTGGCTGAAGCCAGTAAAGTTGACTTTTTCTTAGTTTTTTTCCTTGTGTCTTCACTTTTTTAAATTCAGGATATTATGGGGGTACAAACACTTTGTTTACATGAAATGCCAGGGCTACAAGTGTGTCTTTCCCCCATACAGTGTGCCCTATTTCCATTAGTTGTGGGTTTACCCCCCTACACCCCTACCTGACTGGCACCCAATAAGTATTACTACCACGTGACCACCTTAGTGTTGATCAGTTAGTACAAATTTGATGGTGAGTACATATTTCAATGACATAGGCAAATACTGACTACAAAGTGCCAAATTTTAAAAAATAATATAGAAAACTGTTGATATATTATACCTCAGCATCATAAAACAACTGATTATATGGAAAAAATTACCAGATGTAAATATTATTTTATTTCACAATGTTTACTAAGCACCCAGTAAGTGCTTGGTACTTAGGTATTAATAAAAGAGTGGAACAAACATACACCACAGCTCTTGCTTGTAAGGATGGTGGCAGGCCCCCTCCCTTCCCTAGATCAAAAAAGAAAAGGCTTATGAGACCAGATCCGCCAAGGACCTGCCAAGGATGACTGCCCTGCTGAAAACTACCACACCCTATAAGACAGTTTTGGCTCCTGGATTCCACAAATACCTCCAGCCCCTACTATTTCTCAATGACCACCAAAGGCCGCCCCAGCTCTTCCAGCCAAAAGTCCCTAGCCCACCCCAAACAGTATATAAGGCCTCACCCCCTTCAAACGGAGGCGACTTCTGTACCCCTCTCTCTTGGGATCCCAGAACCTCGTTCAGGATTGTATAATAAAGTCATGTGGTTTGGCCCCACTCTTTCTCTGTCTTTTCTTTTCGCTGCTGCTGAAAAACCTTACACTGCTCTCATAAGGCTGCACAGTGATGGCTGTCTTTGGATCATATTTTGAGTATTTGAGTGTTTTAAGCTCAAGTTTTACTGAAACTTTCAACATCTTACAATATGTTAGCATAATTTTTAATACAAAATGACTAATATCATGAAAACGATTTTCAAAGCGTAAAGTTGAGTGCAAAAAGCAGGATGTTGAAATCATGATACGACATTAATCTTGTTTAAAATGCACCTTTATGAACGAAAAACATCTAAGGAAATTTATCACAAAATATTATTAATAGTCATACTGGGTGACGGGACTGGATAAGATTAGTTTTCCTTATTACACTATCGATCTAATAAATTTTCTACAACGCGATTCAGTGACGTCTGCAATTAAAGAATACATTGGTAAAAGTCCATAAAACCTCATTAAAACGTGGAGAAAGAGAATGACAAAACCATTCAGAAAAACAAAAATACAAGTTGCTAGGGTAACTAGGCAGCTCCACAGGAGAAATGGCAATTTAAAAAGCAAAAGGGTTTTGTCCAATGGCAGAGAATTTTCGGGAGCCCCCTACCCCTCAAAGCAGCAAATCCAGCCCCAGGACCTGTTAGGCGCAGACAACAGAGGAACCAATCTTTTCTCTAGAAAAAGGTTCCTCAGCGCTTTTTCAAGCACGAACGGCGGGGTGAGAGGCAGGCAGGACCGCTCCACGGCGCAGCCCTGCCATCTGCAGGCCAGGGAGACCGAGCGCCACCAATCCCAGAAGAAAATCCATCTTTTTCGCTGCTTTTCTGCCCAGAGCCGGAAGATCTTGGCTTAGGGAAGCCCAGCAGGATGAACAGGAGAACCAGAAAATGAACCGGTACCAGCCGGAATGGCCCCAGCGAACAGACTCCTCCATGGACTTCTTTCCCGAATCCGCCCTCAGAACCATGGCAACAGCAGCAGGAAGTCCCAGCGCCACCGGAAAGACGCTACCCACAGCCGGGGCTGGCCTAGGATTGGCGGGTTCTGGGCCTGCGCGTCAGAGCCAACTGAGGTTAGTGCCAGTCTTGCTCCGGCTGCGCGTCTGGAGGTTTTCCTTCCCAGCTCTGTTGCGAGCTGTCAGCTAAGGAAAGGGACGGTTGATTTCCAGTACCTGAGGCGCGACTGCTCCAGTCACCCCGCCGCTCCACGTTCCAGACCTGTACGAACCCCCTGTCATTCTCCTTCCGCCTCTCCCGTGGCTCACTCACGGTCTTCCTCTCAGCCCTCTGTCCTCTGATCCTTCCTGGTGACCTCAGCGCCCACGAGGCTGGCCAGGCCACCAGTGGACTGCTGCGTGCTCAGGGATCTTCTGCTCCCTAACTGAGCATCCTCGATCCGTGCTCATGCCCTGGGCCTCAGGGAAGACCGCAGCCCTCCGTGGTGTCCATTTCTTGCGTCCCCCTCTCTCATCCCCAGCAGCACGACCTCCTTCCCTTCCAGCTCCCTCCCCACAATGGCCCAGCCTTCAGCCCAGGGAGGCCGCCAGTCTACTGACCACATCTGCAACCGCCTTCCTCACCATCCACCAGGCCCTCCTTACCCAGCTTACCCAAAGCTATAAACTCTGCCCTCAGAGGCATCTCTCCTTCTCCTTTTTCCCCTCCTGGCAATAATACCCCTAAATGGGCAAACTCTCCGCACCCTCCACATTTGTATCTGCCGTCTGGTTTACTTACTCGAGCTCTCCACAAGCGCCAGCATCCAATCTTCTCATGATAGTCACCGATATTCCTTTGAGAAAACAGAAGTGATCAGAGAGGAACTCTCAGCACTTGCCAGCGACACTGGATCTGCACTTGTCATCTCTGCTGCCCCTCTGGGGAAAGGGACCTGACCTTACTTGAGGCCAGGCCCTTTACCTGGATCCTATGCCTTTCTACTTTCTTAAAGAATTGCCTTTTGCAGTTGAAAGGTGGTCTCACTACCTAACAGAGGAAAATAAACTATCAAACAGAAAGTAAGGGAAATAAACTCACAATTACCCTTTGTTTAATTAAACACATGTGGCCTAACTTGTTATCTCTAAGTTCTTTCTCAGCCTTGAAAAAGTTCCTGAGAGGACAGTAGGCGTAGGAACGTCCTCTGCTTGCTCAAGAAGAGACAGTACCAGATGCCCCCCGCTATCAAGAAGAAAGAAAAAACTAAGAAAAAACTGCTATCTGTCTGCTAAGTGAGAAACAGAAAAAAGCCAGACGGCAGCTTCACAGCCACTTTCTCTCTCTCTCTCCTCTCTCTTTATTTCTCTCTTGGGAAGGTAAATAAACTTTTACTTCTATATATCCTAATTACTGTCTGAGAATTCTTTCTCTTCCCCCTACTACATATGGACTTTACACCGTAACAGCAGTGATAATTTCTCCTGAATTATGTTCTCCATCTGTATTGTATTATTCCATCATCTATAAAGTTGGCACAGGACTGCTGGAGTTAATGCTGGTCTTGGCTCTTGCTGTGAAGTAGGTGATACCACAGGGGGCTGCATTTCCTGAGGGAAGAATGTGGAAAGTGGCTGATTCAAGAGCTAAGGATTCTACCATGAAGGAAGCCAAACCCAGCCAGGGGCTAGGTGATCCTGCAGCTAAAGTTGTGGGAGGGCCAGTCCTGGATAGGGAACTTTTGAACTTTCATGCTTGTCTCTGCATTGTCCAGTTTTAGTAAGAATCCTGCTAAGTCAGTTTAGTGAGAATTCCCTATCCATATCTCATTAGGCCCTTATCTCCTAGCTGAGGTCTGACCACCTTGGCCTGCCTTTAGCAGTAATCCTGTTCAATTTTGCCAGAATCCCCCTTACCCTTGGTGTTTCCTCTTAGTAATTTTCCATTCACGGATCCCTATTCTGCTCCTTGACTATAAATTCCTACTGTTACTTGTATTTGGAGTGGATCCCAATCTCCCCACACTACAAAACCCCATTGCAATGGTCCCTACAACTATCTCAATGGTTCTGACAAAAGTCTGACTTACACTAATTTAACAAGTGTCATGAGTAATTTTTCCTTAACACTCTTCACCTGGATCCCATGCCCTTCCACATTCTCAAGGAGTAGGCTTTTGCAGTGATCATTCCTTTTACTTGAATAATCACATTCTTCATGTCTACTGTAGCATGCTATCATCTAAAAAGTGGGCAGGGAAATAGTTAGAATTGAAATATTTTGCTTTCTGGAGCTATTTTGGTTACTTCTGTGTTGTAGGTGAGACCCCAGAGGTCTACATTCTCAAGGGTGGGGTGTTGAAAGTGGCTGATTCAAGAGCCAGGAGTTCTACCTTGAAGCAAGCCCAATCCACCTAGGGAATAGATGACCCTGCAGTTGAGGCTGTGGAGTAGATAGCCCTAGACAAAGGCTGGATAAAGGATGAGACCCAGACTCAGAAGAGTCTGCAGGTGCCTTCACAGATGAGCTAAGTTTGAGTCAGCCAAGGAGCATCAGATTCTGACCAAAATGAGAGAGATAAAAATGTATATATACCAGTTTTGTACATGGGGGAGCATGTCACCATCAGAAGTAGGACCTGGGAGACAAAAGTTATCACCTTCCAAAAACCATCCAGGACACTACAATCAACATAAGATGTCATAGACCTCCTGTCCCCACCATGATGGAGACCCCATCTCTACCTTGGAAAGGAGTATGGAGGTGGGGTGGAAATCTGAGAGACTGATCATTTTCGCCAGATTGAGTATTTATACAAATGGACCATACACATGATTGCATCAGATTTTTTTAAAAATCCAGTGTTTTTTCCTGTACTATTAAGGGTAGACAGTCATGATGAAGACCAGATCAGTCCGAGTGAATAAATGAACCAAATACCTGTGAGGTCTGAGGGGCACGAGTGACTGTGTGGTCTCTGCACACCACCTCCTCTGGCACCTCTGCCCATCGTCTTATCAGTCCATGTTAGAGGGGGATTGGGGCAGCAGTCTCTGGGTTGATGGGTTGGCAGTTCTCTCCAGCAGCTCCGGAGCCCACCAGTGGTCCAAGATGCAAGAGAGGGAAATTTAAACTGCTCCTCCTACATTTTTTGCTGGTGTCCAAGCCTCTCTGGGCTTAATCCCTGCTGATGCCTTTCTCCTTCCAATTCAGCTCTGTAACCTCATCCCCTAGAATCTCCTGTAGGTTCAGGTACCCTTCCTTCTGACCCTCATTCTATCTGTAGTTGTCTGGTTTTTTTTTGTTTGTTTTTTTTTTCTTTTTCATCTATAATTTCTCCTTATTGTAGAGATGCTCTGGCTAGAGGTGTTTCTCATCTGCCATCTTGCCTCTCCTATTGTTGATTGTATTTTATTTCTTTTTAGGGACCAGGTCTCACTCAGTTGCTGGAATGCAGTGACACAATCTTAGCTCACTGTAACCTGAAACGCCTGGGCTCAGATCATCCTCTTGCCTCAGCCTCATGAGTCAATGGACACATTTCTATCCTTATCATAATCAACCATTAAGTGGGTTTCATCCACTTGCCCATCCCTTCTTTTCTAAATATATTTTTATTTTTGGATTTGTGATTATGTACACTACTTGTGTTCTCCTACCACACTCCCTGCCATCCTGAGTGTTCTTTGCTTGCTCCACTTCTTTCCAGGACTTTTAAATGGGCCCCCTTCATTTGCTCTTCTTTCTCCAAGAGTGATTTCATTAGAGCGTCTCTTGTCTTAATGTGGAATATCTATACTAAGTCCTTCCAAATTTACATATTGAGCATCATTCCCTCCTCTGAGGGCCAGACTTGTCTAACTTACTTGACTGCCCTGCTTGAATGACCTAACATATCTGAAAGAGAACTGTTGGGTGTGTTGCATATTGTGTGTTCTTCACTAATATCCGTCAACAGGTCCTCTCGATTCTATCCTCAAAATATATCCTGAGTACAACTGCCATTATAAAATCCCATGCCACTCATCCATCTTTTCTTGCCTTAATTACTATATCTTATTTTTCCTCCTTCAACTCTTATCCTTCTAAAACCTATTGTGCACAAGGTAGCCATGCTGATTTTTAGCATGTTAAGTTATTTCAGGACTTGTTGAAATTCTACAAAGATTTCCCACTTTACTTTGAATAAAATCCATTCTACTTAGCATGGCCTACAAAACTCTATAGTATGTGGTTTCTACCTACCTCTCCAGCCTCATGTTCAACATCACTCACTCAGTATAATCTAGTCACACTGGTCTTTGTTCCTTCCTTGATCATTCCAGACTTGGTTCCTTCATAAGGCTTTTAAATTTTCTGTTTTTCAGATGTCTTGTTCTATCATTGCTACTTTCAAATTTTATTTTTTACTTTGGTTTTCAGCCATCTGACCACAAAGTGTCAAGTTCTGCTTCTCTATGTGTTTCTCCTGCTTGGGGTTTGCTTAGCTTCTTTGATCTGTAAATTAACCCCTTTACCAAATTTGGGAAATTTTTGGCCATTATTTTTTTCAAAAATTTCCTCACCCCTTCTGTTTCTCTTCTTACTATATTACAATTACTTATATGTTGGGATGCTTGATATTTTTTCCCCAGTTCTCTGTGGTACTCTTACTATTTTACTACAGCATTCTGTTAATTTTTGTTCACTGTTTTTTGTTGATTCTTGAGATTGCATAATTTCTATTGACCTATATTTAAGTTTCATGATTATTTCTTTTGCTATATCAGTTATACTCCTCAGCCCATCTAGTGACTTTTTATTTCAATTATTACACTGTTCTGCTTCATGATTATGATTTGTTTTTCTATTATAGTTTTTATAGTTTTGTATACAGTTTTTCTATTATAGTTTTCATTTCTCTGTGGAGGTTTCCTATTTGACACATTTCGTAGCACATTCTAGCATATTTTCCTTTAATTTATTGAAGATTTATTTCTTAAATTATTTGGGTATGTTTACAATAGTTGCGTTGAAGTGTCTTTATGTGCTAAATTCAACATCTGGTGTCACAAAGACTCATATTCTAGTGACTCTGTTCTTTAGAATGGGTTGTACTTTTTTGGGTTTTTTTTCATGCCTAGTATATTTTGATTGAATAATGTACCTTATAGATAGTATGCTGTAGCGACCGATTCAGCTTTGGCTTTCTGGATGTTGTTTGCGTTTTTGTTTTGTCTCAGTTGATAATTGTTGTGGCCTCAGACTGCTAAAACTGTCTTCCCTGTGGTGTGTAGGCAATTATGTTTCTGCTCAGTCTTTTTTTCAGTCTGGAACCCTGGGGTCTCCCTCTCATCTCTATAGTTTTTTAGTCAGCCAATGATTTGGGGAGAGTTTATCTTTAGACACCTCAAGCTTAGGATTGTGAAATAAAGTACAAGAAGCTCAATCAAATTTGGATTTCAGATAAACAAGGAATTTTAGTATATCTGAAATTCAAACTTAATTCGTCATCCTGTGTTTCATTTGCTAAATCTGACAACCCTACTCAAGCCAGTAAGGCCACCTCTCTCTGCCACCCAAGCTGTGTGAGGCTTGAGGAATGCATTCAAAGGTGCAATAACTTCATAAATCTTCCCAGACTTTCAATTTTTCCTGGTTCACTAGGGTGTCCTCCTGCATTCATAGTTTAGCAGTCAGACTGAAGGTATAGAAAGTTTAATATCTCAGCCCTTTTTTGACTCTTCACTTCCAATCTCTCCCTGTAAAACTTCTACCTGGCCTGCTGACATTCCCATACTGAGTCTACTATTTTCACACAGAAAAGCTAAAGATGTTCACCATCTGAGCTGAATAGTAGCCTTCTTACCAGATGCAGTAGCAGTTTTATATAAGGAAATACTTCTCAAGTTATTGTCTGTCAGTACCATGAAGTGGTTGTTTGCAATAATTTTATCCAGTTTCCCCTTTGTATTCTGTGGAAGTGAATTGTCCAAACTCCTCACAACACCATCACTGGAAGAAGAATCCCACAGGGTCTATTTTTAAAGACAAACAGAAAGTCCAACTAAATGAGTCAACAAATGCTAACTGAGTACCTACAGCATGCCTGCCATTTTACTGAATGTCAGGGGTATGCAAGAGTGATGCATCATGGTACTGTCTTCAGTCAGCCCACAAGTGACCTGGGAATCAGTCTGCAATGGCACTGTACATTGATGAAACTAAGCACAGTTTGAGTAGAACAACTTGTAGTCGCTTATTAGTGAAGGTAGTTTTCAATGATTAAAATCTGGCATAAGCTGCCCTAAGCCATACCGGGTACTGAAAACCGATTCCCTGTCTGTGTAAAAGCAAAGCAGATATGTCAAAATTCTGGCCATGCAACATATTGACAACTCAATACAAGAATCTGTCTAGTACTAGATACCAAAAAAGCCTTATATTTGGTGCCTACACAGATAAAATCTACATTACTATTTACATAATAAAGGATGTGTTCTTTCTGTCAAGGTCTTTACAAAAAGTAAGTAAGTTAACTCAGTAGACTTACAGGGATGCCTGCTATGTTTCAGGGAATATCCTGGAAGTAAAAAATGATAGGAATGCATCACAGTCCTTGGCATCTGGGACCTCACAATCAAGTGGGGCAGACAAACAATGAAACAGAGAAGCAGAGAACGTGCAAAGGAAGGACACACTGGAAGGGGGCCCTGTGAGAAACACACACACAGAAGCTGTGGTCAAAGAAGCAGGAGGAAGACAGAGAACAGTCTCCTTTTGAGCATGAAAGAGCTCACCTAGACTCACTCTAAGGTACTGATCACTGGGTTCATGGCCTTGGTTTTGCCAATGTAAGCCTGGTTTCATCTCCGACTATGTACTGAAAAACTAAAGTACCCTGAGTGCAGTGTTGTATTCATCCAACAAGTATTTATTCAGAGCTGACCTATTCATCGGTCCTTTTGTATGCAGGTTCATCAAGTTGGTGAAAGGAGAGAATCCAATGGTACCAGAATATTCTGAAAAAAATGTGGGGATAAAGAAAACTCTCCTCCATCCCATCCTCATGAACACAAATATAAGCAGAGACTTTCTATGTTCACCCTTTTTTAATATATCATTTCCATGAATAAATCGACCATATCATAATAACTACAGTTTTGTGGTTTTTTTTGAGTGAATAGTATGCGCCATCATCCCTCATTTTCTGGGTATGAGGATCCAGACATTGTAGAAAGCAGACTCTGGAGAAACAAGGATCATTCTTGCAGAATAACAGCACTCAAATAGTTCATAGTCTAGAAGACAGGCAGCCGCAAATAAATAATTACCAAATAAATATATTGAGAGCCATGGCAGGAGTGAGTCATGGACAGTGAGAACAGAAAGAAGAAACATGGAATCCAGGTAGTTAGGAACATCTTCACATGGAAGGTGGTACAATATTATAACTCTTTTTGCTGAAGACATAATTTAGGAAGAAAGAGTTTAAATAATTCAGTCGAGGTCAAAGATTCAGAACTACTTCAATCCACATCTATTGAAGTAGAAACTGTCTTGTAATGCATTTATAAATTATAATCATCCCTCCGTCTTATTATCACTTAGAATTTGCATTCACCAACCTACACTTCAAGTTGGTCCTTCTTTTCCTTAAATTCTTGCCTTTTATTTTTTGATTTAAAATTTGAGATAATTGTAGATTCATAAGAAGTTGTAATAAATAGTACAGATAAGACTTGGCAAAACTATAGTACAATATCACAACTAGAAAATTGACATTGATGCAATCCACTGATCTTATTCCAATTTCCCAGTTTTCCTCATTTGTGTACATGTATGTGTGTGTGTGTATTTAGTGCTATATAATTGTTATCATGTATTTTGATTTATGTATTCACCACCACAGTAAAAGTACTGAAGTGTTTCATCACCACAAGGATCACACTTGTGGCACTTTTATAACACACAGCTCCCAACTCTACCATCCCTAATCTCCCCAACCTGGCAATTACTAATCTGTTCTATATTTCCAAAATTTTGTCATTTCAAAAGTGTTGCAATAATGGAATCTTACAGTATTTCACCTTTTGGGATTTTTTCCCCTACTCAGCATAATTCCCTGGGTATCAGTAATTTCTTTCATTTTATTGCGGAGTGTACTCTGTGGTAAGGATGTATCATAGTTTCTTTTTTTTTCCTTCTTCTTCTTCCTTTTTTTTTGTTGTTGAAACAAAGTGTCACTCAATTGCCCTGGGTAGAGTGCAGTGATGTCATTGTAGCTCACTGAAAGCTCCAAATCCCGGGCTTTAAGCGATCCTTCTGCCTCAGCCTCCCGGGTAGTTGGGACTACAGATGCACGCCGCAACACACAGTTGGGTTTTGTGTTTTTATGTAAATTTTTTCTTTTTCTTCTTAGTAGAGACGGGATCTTACTGTTGCTCAGGCTGGTGTTGAACCCCTGAGCTCATGTAATCCTCCCGCCTCCACCTCCCAGAGATCTAGGATTACAGGCATGAGCCACTGCACCCAGTGACAGTTTCCCTAATCATTTTTCAGTTCATAGACATCTGTGCTGTTTTTAGTTTTTGGCTATTACAAATAATGTTGCTATGAACATTTGTATAGAGATTTTTGTGTAAAGATAAATTTTTCATTTCTCTGGGGTAAATTTCCAAGAGTGAAATTGCTAGGACCTATGTCAAGCAAATATTTAGCTTTATAAGAAATTTCCAAATTGTATTGCAGAGTGTATCACATCACATTCCCATGGAAAACATGATCAAGATTTTCTGCATATTCACTAACAGTTGATATTGCCACCATTTTTTATTATATTTTGGCTAGTCTGACATGCATGTAGGGCTATCCTATTATGGTTTTAATTTGTTTTTCTGATGGCTAATGATGTGTAACTATTTATTGTGTACTTATTTATCATTTTATATCCTCTACAATGCCTGTTCATGTCTTTTGTTCTTTTTCTAATTGATATTTTTTAAATTTTGGTTTTGTGAGAATTCTTTATATATTCTAAATACTAATCTTTTGTCAGATACATGGTTTGCAAATGTTTTCTCTCAATCTGTAGTTTTTCTTTTCATCACAATGGCATGGGCTTTTGCAAAGCAAATGTTTTTAATTTTGAAGAGGTCTAATTTATCAATTTTTCCTTTTATGAATTATGCCTTTTCTGTCAAGTCTGAGATCTATTTTCTTATTCCTCGAACTCAATGATTTTTCTATGTATTTTAAATAATATTTTAATGTTTTACTTTCACTTCACTAATTATTTTTGAATTAACTTTTATATAACATGTGAGGTTTAGGTCCAGGTTCCTTTTGGGGGCCTATTGATGTCCAACTGTTCCAGCATCATTTGCTGAAAAGACTCTCATTCCTCCATTGCATTTCTTTTGTATCCTTGTCAAATTCATTAAATTTGTGTGGGTCTATTTTTGGATTCTTTATTCTCTTTCATTTATCTACAAGTCTATCCCTTAAC
Source organism: Microcebus murinus (assembly GCF_040939455.1). NCBI lineage: Eukaryota > Metazoa > Chordata > Mammalia > Primates > Cheirogaleidae > Microcebus > Microcebus murinus. The sequence goes on along the minus strand of NW_027438967.1, from coordinate 30,676 downwards.
CAATAGCACATTGTCTTGATTACTGCGGCCAAATAATAAATATTAATATTGAGTAGTGTAATTCTTTCTACTTTATTCTTTATCCTTGGGCCTGCAAATTTCCATAATAAATTTTAGAATAGGCTCATCTATATCTACAAAATATTCTTACTGAAATTTTTATAGGAATTGCATTAAACTCATAAATCAAGTTAGGGAGGATTGATATAATTATTGGTTCAAATTTTAATCCATGAACATGCTATATCCATTTGCTTAGGTCTTCTTTCGTTTCTTTTATCAGTATGTTGTTATTTTTAACATATTTATCCTGTATATATTTTATTAAGTGCATATATAAGTATTTCATTTTTAGAGTGATTTTAAATGGTAAACTGGTTTTAATTTTGGTTTCTACTGATTGATTTTTAGTATATAAAAAAGTCCCAAAGCAATAAATGTTGGCATGGATGTGGAGAGATAGGAACACTCATACACTGCTGGTGGGACTGCAAATTAGTGCAATCTCTGTGGTTGGACATACCTAAAATACCTAAATAATTTGGAGATACCTCAAATAGATACAAGGAGAACTACCATTTCATCCTGTAATTCCATTATAGAGCCTCTACCCAAAAGAACAAAAGACATTCTATTAAAAAGACATCTGTGGGGGGTGGAGCAAGATGGCGGACGAATAATACCGCCAGACAGAGTGTCTCTGCAGAAAAGACAGATTCTAGCAGAAATTAGAGGAAAGAAGCAAGAAGATGAGCATACAGTGGAAGAGGGCTGGAAGGAGGGGTACCTGAGACCCCAGGAGACTCCACGGGAGGAGGCTGCAGAGGAGAACTGGAGGCTGAGACCACCGGAGCAGCGCGGGGACCAGCAGCAAGGGTAAGTGGATTTGCTATTTCCCCTCCCCTGCATTTGGGACTGCTGGTGGGTTCCCCAGCAGGTGGAGAGACCTGCGGACATCAGCCCAGAGATGGCCGCCGCCAGCCAGCGGTGAGCCTGTAGCAGACGTGGCACCAGGTTCCCAACTTCCTCTGGGCACCTCCGTGTGCACAGACCAGAGCCGCGCGTCAGGCGCCATATTGCCTCCTCCTCCCCTCCGCCGACCCTACCCGCGGCTGCCCAGAGAGACAATACAGCCACCAGCCAGAGGCACCTCCAGGGAATGGGGCCTTCCCTTTTGGGACCCTACAGATGACTCAGGGGGACTCAGACTGTGAGCTCCCTACCCGCCTGCCCTCCCAGGTGCTGCTGGCACGGTGTTCCCAGGAGAACGGTGCCGACTCAAAGGCTGAGAGACATAGAACCAGCTTGGGCTCCCTGTGGGTGAATTGGAACCAGAAATCCTCTCCCTGGTGGGATACAGTTTGAACTCTAGGAACCAGAGGTCGGACCTGCAGACCAGATCCCCTGCACCGAGGGCTAGCATTGCCCGGGGCACAGAAGGGTTATACGTGAACAGCCTACTGAGGTGTGTGTGCCTCCAGGGGCGGATCGGCATCCTACAGGGCAACGCTGCTCCTAGGAGGAGGCCGTGCACCCAGCCCAGGTGGCATTCCTGTGTAGGGAAACTCCCCGCCGGCATCACAGTCCGGGGAGGCCTGGTGGCTTGTGGTCTGGCCTGCTGGCAGAGGCCCAGGAGTAGCTGCGGAGTTGGGGAGGGTGGAAAGAACCGAGGCCCGCTCCAGACTGCGGGTCTCAGACAGCCCCACCTCCACACCCAGACTTTCTGGCTGAGCGGGACCATTCCAGCCCCACCCTGACAGCTTTTCCTGGAAGCAGAGAGGAGAACTTTGACCCCTGCTAACGGCCTGAGGGCAGGCTTACCCAACCCATCTCCGCCCAGAACAAGAGCTCATAACAGGACACAAAATCAACAGCATAGCCTGTTCCTCCAAGCAAACGCGACCTACTGACAGGGACGGCATCTTGCACAGCCTTTCCATGGCACTCACTGACTCAATATACAGGGAGTGGTCCAATCTCACCCACAGACACCACCTAACGCCTCAGAAACTAAACAAGGTGTGTGATTACCCAAACAATAAATTAAGGAAATAAACAACAACTGATCGACATGGGAAGAAATCAGCAAAAGAACTCAGGAAATATGAAGAACCAAACGGAAAACACACCCTCAAAGAGAAGCACCAGTCCCCTAGAAACGGACACCAACCAAAATCAGGCAACCAATATGACAAAAGAGGAATTTCATATGTCGATCATAAGAACACTCACCCAGCTGAAACAACAACTCAATAACCAACACAAAGAAACCACAAAAAGCCTCCAGGATATGGAAAAAGAAATAGACACAATGAAGAAACGTTTAACCGAACTCCTGGAAATGTAGAATCAAGTCAAGGAACTACAAAATACAGTGGAAAGTCTCAAGAATAGGGTAGATCAAACAGAAGAAAGAATCTCAGAGCTTGAAGATAACACCCTCCAATTAAATAAATCAGTCACAGAAATAGAGTAGAGAAACAAGAGAAAAGGGAAAAGCCTACAAGAGCTGTGGGATTATGTGAAGAAACATAATGTGAGGGTCATAGGCTTACCAGAAGGGGAAGAAGACAACACTCAAGGGTTGGACAAGCTGTTTGAAGATATAATAGAGGAAAATTTCCCAGACCTTGCTCAAAATCTCGATATACAAGTTAAAGAAGCTCAGAGGACCCCTGGGAGATTCAATGCAAACAGGAAGACGTCACGACATGCAGTCATCAGACTGACCAAAGTATCAACTAAAGAGGCCCTTCTAAGAGCTGTAAGACAAAAGAAGCAAGTAACATACAAGGGAAAGCCAATTCGAATAACATCAGACTTCTCTAATGAGACTTTACAAGCAAGGAGAGACTGGGGCCCCATTCTCACTCTTTTGAAACAAAACAATGCCCAGCCTAGAATATTATTCCCTGCAAAACTAAGCTTCGTATATGAAGGAGAAATAAAAACATTCTCAGACAAGCAAAGGCTCAGAGAATTCACCAAGACAAGACCAGCCCTACAAGAAGTACTTAAAACAGCGTTACGCATGGAACATCATAATAATAACCCACGAATATAAAAACAACCAAAACCCAAAGATATTAAAGGCCAGATATTACAATGGCTCAAGACAGAAATCATAGCAACAACATCCAACCCAACAGAATGAACAGTAATCTACCTTACCTATCAGTTCTCTCAATAAATGTGAATGGCTTAAACTCTCCACTCAATAGACATAGGCTGGCTGAATGGATAAGAAAATACAGGCCAAGTATATGCTCTCTTCAGGAAACACATCTAATCTGCAAGGATGCATATAGACTAACAATAAAAGGGTGGAGATCAATATTCCAAGCAAATAGAAGCCAAAAGGAGGCTGGTGTGGCTGTTCTAATTTCAGATGATTTAGTTTTTAAACCAACAAAAGTAGTGAAAGACAAAGAGGGTCATTATATAATGGTGAAGGGCATAGTTGAACAAGAAGAGATAACAATTTTAAATATATATGCACCCAACTTAGGTGCACCCAGATTCATAAACCAAACGTTACTGGAGCTAAGCAAATGGATTAATAGCAACTCCATAATCACCGGAGATTTCAACACCCCACTGACGGCACGAGACAGATCCTCCAAACAGAAAATTAATAAAGAAATAATGGACTTAAACAAAACTCTACAACAATTGGGTATGACTGACATTTACAGAACATTCTACCCAAAATCCACTGAATATACGTTCTTCCCATCAGCTCACGGGATATTCTCTAAGATTGACCATATCCGAGGTCACAAAGTAAATCTCAAGAAATTTAAAAAAATAGAAATCATACCATGTATCTTGTCAGATCACAGTGGAATAAAAGTAGAAATCAACCCTAACAGAAACTCACATTTCTACACAAAAACGTGGAAATAAAACAACCTCCTACTAAATCATTACTTCATAAATGAAGAAATCAAGATGGAAATAAAAAAATTCTATGAAGAAAACGACAATGGAGAGACAAGTTATCAACTCCTCTGGGACACAGCTAAAGCAGTTCTGAGAGGAAAGTTTATCTCCAAAAATGCCTATAACCAAAAGACAAGAAGATCACAAGTAGACAATCTAATGAAACGACTCAAAGAGCTGGAAAAAGAAGAACAGACCAACCCCAAACCCAGCAGAAGGAGTGAAATCAACAAGATCAAATCAGAACTAAACGAAATTGAACACAGGGAAGCTATTCAGGAGATTAATAAAACAAAAAGTTGGTTCTTTGAAAAAATAAACAAAATTGACACATCATTGGCTAAGCTAACGAAAAGCAGAAAAGAGAAATCTCTAATAAGCTCCATCAGGAATAAAAAAGGAGATATCACAACTGATCCCAAAGAGATACAAGATACAATTTATGAATACTACAAAAATCTTTATGCACACAAACTGGAAAATGTGGAGGAAATGGACAAATTTCTAGAAACACACAGCCTCCCTAGGCTCAACCAGGAAGAAATACATTCCCTGAACAGACCAATCTCAACAGCTGAAATAGAAACAGCAATTAAAAATCTCCCTGAAAAGAAAAGTCCCGGTCCAGATGGCTTCACGCCCGAATTTTACCACACTTACAAAGAAGAACTAGTACCTATCTTGCAGAAACTATTCCACAACATAGAGAAGAAAGAAAACCTCCCCGACAACTTTTATGAAGCGAATATTACTCGAATACCAAAACCAGGAAAGGATGCAACAAAAAAAGAAAACTACAGACCAATATCCCTAATGAATATAGATGCAAAAATTTTCAACAAAATCTTAGCTAAACGAATCCAGACACTTATCAAAAAAATAAACCACCACGACAAAGTGGGCTTCATCCCAGGGATGCAGGGATGGTTCAACATACGTAAATCTATAAATGCAATTCACCACATAAACAGAACCAAAAACAAAGACCACATGATTCTTTCAATGGATGCAGAAAAAGCTTTTGACAAAATTCAACACCCTTTCATGATACGAACACTTCAGAAAATAGGCCTAGAAGGGACATACCTAAAAATGATACAAGCCATATATGACAGACCCATAGCCAACATCCTACTGAATGGGGAAAAATTGAAAACATTCCCACTTAGAACTGGAACCAGACAAGGCTGCCCACTATCTCCACTTCTATTCAACATAGTGCTGGAAGTCTTGGCTACAGCAATCAGACAGGAAAATGGAATCAAAGGTATCCAAATAGGGGCAGAAGAGATCAAACTTTCACTGTTTGCTGATGATATGATATTGTATCTAGAAAACCCCAAAGATTCAACCAAGAAACTCCTGGAACTGATCAATGAATTAGTAAAGTCTCAGGATACAAAATCAATACACAGAAATCAGAGGCATTCATATACGCCAACAACAATCTAATTGAGAACCAAATCAAAGACTCAATTCCCTTCACAATAGCAACAAAGAAATTAAAGTACCTAGGAATATACTTAACCAAGGATGTAAAAGACCTCTACAGGGAGAACTATGAAACACTGAGGAAGGAAATAGCAGAGGATGTAAACAGATGGAAATCCATACCATGCTCGTGGATCGGCAAACTCAATATCATCAAAGTGTCTATACTACCCAAACTGATCTACAGATTCAATGCAATACCTATTCAAATCCCATCAGAATTCTTCACAGATATAGAAAAAATAATTTTACGCTTCATATGGAACCAAAGAAGACCCCGAATATCAAGAGCAATTCTAGGCAACAAAAACAAAATGGGAGGCATTAATATGCCAGATATCAAACTATACTACAAAGCTGTAGGAATTAAATCAATCTGGTATTGGCACAAAAATAGGAATATTGACCAGTGGAACAGATGTGAGAATCCTGATATAAAACCATCCTCATATAGCCATCTAATCTTTGACATTGCCGACAAAAACATACACTGGGGAAAAGAATCCCTTTTCAATAAATGGTGCTGGGAAAACTGGATAGCCAACTGTAGAAGGCTAAAACAGGACCCACACCTTTCCCCTCTCACAAAAATCAACTCACGCTGGATAACAGACTTAAATCTCAGGTGTGAAACCATTAGAATTCTAGAGGAGAATATTGGAAACACTCTCCTAGACATCGGCCTAGGCAAAGAGTTTATGAAGAAATCTCCAAAGGCAATCAAAGCAGCAACAAAAATAAATAAATGGGACATGATGAAACTACAAAGCTTCTGCACAGCCAAAGAAACAGTCATGAAAGTAAACAGACAACCTACAGAATGGGAGAAAATTTTTGCATCCTGCGTATCCGATAAAGGGCTGGTAACTAGAATATACTTAGAACTCACCAAAATCAGCAAGAAAAAAATCAAATAACCCTATTAAAAAGTGGGCAAAGGACATGAACAGAAACTTTTCTAAAGAAGACAGAAGAATGGCCAACAAACATATGAAAAAATGCTCAACATCCCTAATCATCAGGGAAATGCAAATCAAAACTACAATGAGATATCACTTAACTCCAGTGAGAATGGCCTTTATCAAAAAGTCTCCAAATAACAAATGCTGGCGTGGATGTGGAGAGAGAGGAACACTCCTACACTGCTGGTGGGACTGCAAACTAGTTCAACCTCTGTGGAAAGCAATATGGAGATACCTTAAAGCGATACAAGTGAATCTACCATTTGATCCAGCAATCCCATTGCTGGGCATCTACCCAAATGATCCAATGACACTCTACAAAAAAGACACCTGCACTTGAATGTTCATAGCAGCACAATTCATAATCGCAAGTCTGTGGAAACAGCCCAAGTGCCCATCAATCCAAGAATGGATTAATAAAATGTGGTATATGTATACCATGGAGTACCATTCAGCTCTAAGAAACAATAGTGATATAGCACATCTTATATTTTCCTGGTTAGAGCTGGAACCCATATTACTAAGTGAAGTATCCCAAGAATGGAAAAACAAGCACCAGATATATTCTCCAGGAAACTGGTATTAACTGAGTAGCACCTAAGTGGACACATAGGTACTACAGTAATAGAGTATTGGGGAGGCGGGGGAGGGGGGCAGGTATATACATACATAACGAGTGATAGGCGCACCATCTGAGGGATGGTCATGCTGGAGACTCAGACTTGTGGGGGGAGGGGGGGAAGGGCATTTATTGAAACTTTAAAATCTGTATCCCCATAATATGCCGAAATAAAGAAAAAAAAATTCTTTGAACTTAATGACAATGGAGAGACAAGTTATCAAATCCTCTGGGACACAGCTAAAGCAGTACTGAGAGGAAAGTTTATTTCTAGAATTATTTCTTCCAGATATAGTATTTTGAAGCAAAATATTTATGTAACTCTGGTCATGGATTATTTTTGTGATTCACTGTGAGAAGTTTTCCAGAATAAAACTCATAACAATGCCCATTAATTGGTTGCCACCCTACTTCCATGATGCTCACTCTAAGACAGTAACTTTTTCGTGCTCACAAATAATTTTGCTGTTGTTTTTCACTCTTTCTTCTACATGGGATTCATTTATGGAAAGTTACAGACAAGACCTTTAGATTTTTTTCACACTTCCTACTTCATGGAAAGGATTTTTGGATTATTTTTACAAAGTCAGTTTCAGATTACCCCATAGTAGATGGAGGTGAAGGACTAAGATTTGCCACAGGCCCTCAAATCCATTCAGCTATTCCTTTAGAAAGTTGCATTTTAAATGTAATTGAAATTCTTTTCATGGTGTAGAGTTCAGATTTATTAGATGGGTGAGGTTCACTGTTCTGTACATGATTGTATAATATAAAAACTGTAGTATGGTCCTTAGACTGCCATTTAAAATAAAGTTTCATAATACAGGACAACAAAGATGGGAGATCCATTCTGATGCAAAACTAACTTCTGTTTTACTGAAGCACAATTTAGGTGTCATGTATTTTTTAATATTAGTTTGTATTTTGAAATAAAATTAATTTAAGGAAAAATTGCAAGAAGAGTGCAATCGTCTCTCACATACTTTTTGTCAAGATCATCAATTTTCAATAGTTTTTGCCATATTGGTTGCATACTTCCCTCCTTCTAGCCCTCCACAAAAACATATGCATCCTTATTGATACTATGTTTATTGTTATTAATGCTAAATCATTTAAAGTTTTAGCTATCATAACCCTTTGCTATAAGTACCACAGTGTGTATATATCCCAAAAACAAAGAAAAAGGCATTATTTTTAATACTACTGTACAATTAACAAATTAAGGAAATTTAATAATGAGAAAATGTAATTGCTTAATATATAGACCATATTCAAATTTTCCAGTTGTTGCCATAGTTTATATTATAGAATTTTTTTTTTCCTGATTGAGAGGTCAATCCAGGATCATGCATCACATTTAGTTGTGATTCCTACTTAGTCTTCCTTAGTCTGGACCAATTCTTCAATGTATCTCTTTGTCTTTCATGACACTAACGTTTTAAAAGAGAACAGACCCTTTGTTTTAGAAAAAGTTCATCAATTTGGATTTTTTTCATGTATTTTTAAGACTTTTTTCCCCCTCAACATTTATTGCTGCCTGCTTCTTTCATGTAATAGTTCTAGGTGTTAGGTGAGGAAATGCTAATGAGAGCACATGAATTCTGCCTTGAGCTTACAGTATAGTCAGAAAGACTCAAATAAATCACTGATTTAATGTGATAAGTACAATACAGGTTAAGTACAAAAAGGGCAACCAAGTTGTCTGGGGGCAGTCTAGGGAAAGAAAAAGATAATAACATTTGGAAAACACTGCTTTCCTTCTTTTATGGCACCATACTCTGAAATAATGCTCTTGAGTTTCTAATGCATTACATGTGTTATCACAATACCTCACAGCCTTTCCTTACATAACACTGAGGGAATGAATATTATTTTCTTATTTATATTTAATGGTCCAGTGCTTAAATTATAGCCATTTTATTTGTAAGGGCCTGTTCTGGAAGCTAAACAACAGGTACTGATTCTGCAAAAGACTGAAGGTAAGCGTGGAGGTGCTCCTGATGTCAAGGAGGAGATTCTATCAAACCTAGAACATGTTGGAATGCCTGAAGCAGGTATGTGTACCATTATGGATGCAAATTATATGGGCTCTGTTTTCCACAATATCATATCTTCATTAATATTGACGTAGCATTACTGCTACTTTAACCGTAGAGTTTACATATAAAGATTCTTTGAAAAGTAGTTTAGATTTTATGTGCCTGGCTTATAAACTATGAATGAAAAAATTGAGTCAAAGCCATATTGTATTATAAAATATAGAGACATTTTCTTACACTTTGGGTATAAATCCTTTAACCAACATCTAATAATTTCCAGATAATATCATAAAGGCCTTATTTTTTCAAATATATAACACATTTATAACACATATAAGTTTATTTTAAATATTCTGAGGCACTGAAGTTGCTTCTAGTACCAGCTCTAACATAAATTGTGTGACTCTAGGCAAATCCCTTAATTTCCAAGCCTGTCTTTGTTCTCATCAAAGTAGTGAGTTCATTAAAATTAGCATACTGTGTATTTCAAAATTGCTAAAAGAGACAAGGTGTGGTGACTCATGCCTACAATCCTAGCACTCTGGGAGGACAAGGCAGGAGGATTGCTTGAGCTCGGGAGTTCAAGATTAGCCTGAACGAGAGTAAGAACAAAAAGAAAGGGGGAAAAATCTCCCACAAAACCCAGCTAGCTATTTCTGAGTGTGCCTGTAGTCTCAGCTACTCCAGAGGCTGAGGCAGAAGGATCACTTAGAGCCCAGGAGTTGGAGGTTGCAGTGAGCTACAGTGATGCCACTGCACTCTACCCAGGACAACAGAGTGAGACTCTTTCTTGACAAAAACAAACAAGGCAACTGAGCACTCCTCCTCACAATCACTCACCCTTTAAAAATGTAATTTTTTAAAAATTGCTAAAGGAATGGATTTCCAAATTTCTCACCACAACAAAAATGGTAAATTGGTGAGGTGAGGGATGTATTAATCTGCTTGATTGAATCTTTTTATAATGTAAAAATACATCAAAATATCACATTGCATCCCATAAATATACACAATGGTTATTTGCCAATTTAAAATAAAAAATCAGGGGGGTGGAGCAAGATGGCGGACGAATAACACTGCCAGACAGAGTGTCTCTGCAGAAAAGACAGATTCTAGCAGAAATTAGAGGAAAGAAGCAAGAAGACAAGCATACAGCGGATGAGGGCTGGAAGGAGGGGTACCTGAGACCCCGGGAGACTCCACAGGAGGAGGCTGCGGAGGAGAACTGGGGGCTGAGACAACCGGAGCAGCCCGGAGACCAGTGGCTAGGGTAGGTGGATTTGCTATTTCCCCTCCCCTGCATTTGGGACTCCTGGTGGGCTCCCCAGTGGGTGGAGAGACCTGTGGACATCAGCACAGAGACGGCCGCCGCGAGCCAGCGGTGAGCCTGTAGCAGAGGTGGAACCAGGTTCCCAACTTCCTCCGGGCAACTCCATGTGCACAGACCCGAGCCGTGCTGCAGGCACCATATTGCCTCCTCCTCCCCTCCGCCTACCCTACCCACGGCTGCCCAGAGAGACAATACAGTCACCAACCAGAGGCACCTCCAGGGAATGGGACCTTCCCTTTTGGGACGTACAGCTGACTCAGGGGAACTCAGACTGTGAGCGCCCTACCCGCCCACCCTCCCAGGTGCTGCTGGCACGGTGTTCCCAGGAGAACGGTGCCGACTCAAAGGCTGAGAGACATAGACCGAGATTGGGTTCGCTGTGGGTGAATTGAGACCGGAACTCCTCTCCCCGGTGGGGATACAGTTTGAACTCTGGGACCCAGAGGTCGGACCTGCAGACCAGATCCCCTGAACCGAGGGCTAGCATTGCCCGGGGCACAGAAGGGTTATATGCGAACAGCCTATTGAGGTGTGTGTGCCTCCAGGGGCAGATCGCTGTCCTACAGGGCAACCCTCCCTCAGGAGGAGGCCGTGTGCCCAACCCAGGTGGCGTTCCTGTGCAGGGAACCTCCCCGCCCGCATCACAGTCCGAGGAGGCCGGGTGGCTTGTGGTCTGGCCTGCTGGCAGAGGCCCAGGAGTAGCTGCGGAGTTGGGGAGGGTGGAAAGAACCGAGGCCCGCTCCAGACTGCGGGTCTCAGACAGCCCCACCCCCACACCCAGATTTTCTGGCTGAGCAGAACCATTCCAGCCCCGCCCTGACAGCTTTCCCTGGAAGCAGAGAACAGAACTTTGACCCCTGCTAACCGCCTGAGGGCAGGCTTACACAACCCAGCTCCGCCCAGAACAAGAGCTGTTAACAGGACAAAAAATCAACAGTATAGCCTGTTCCTCCAAGCAAACGCCACCTACTGACAGGGACGGCATCTTGCACAGACTTTCCACAGCACCCACTGACTCAATATACAGGGAGTGGTCCAATTTCACCCACAGACACCACCTAACGCCTCAGAAACTAAACAAGGTGTGTGAATACCCAAACAATAACCTAAGGAAAGAAACAACAACTGATCGACATGGGAAGAAATCAGCGAAAGAACTCAGGAAATATGAAGAACCAAACGGAAAACACACCCCCAAAGAGGAGCACCAGCCCCCTAGAAACGGACACCAACCAAAATCAGGCAACCAATATGACAGAAGAGGAATTTCGTATGTGGATCATAAGAACACTCACCCAGCTGCAACAACAACTCAATGAGCAACACAAAGAAACCACAAAAAGCCTTCAGGATATGGGAAAAGAAATAGACACAATGAAGAAAAGTGTAACCGAATTCCTGGAAATGAAGAATTAATTCAGGGAACTACAAAATATTGTAGAGAGTCTCAAGAACAGGGTAGATCAAACAGAAGAAAGAATCTCAGAGCTTGAAGATAACACCCTCCAATTAAATAAATCAGTCACAGAAATAGAGTAGAGAAACAAGAGAAAAGGGAAAAGCCTACAAGAGCTGTGGGATTATGTGAAGAAACATAATGTGAGGGTCATAGGCTTACCAGAAGGGGAAGAAGATAACACTCAAGGGTTGGACAAGCTGTTTGAAGATATAATAGAGGAAAATTTCCCAGGCCTTGCTCAAAATCTTGATATACAAGTTCAAGAAGCTCAGAGGACCCCTGGGAGATTCAATGCAAACAGGAAGACGTCATGACATGCAGTCATCAGACTGACCAAAATATCAACTAAAGAGGCCCTTCTAAGAGCTGTAAGACAAAAGAAGCAAGTAACATACAAGGGAAAGCCAATTTGAATAACATCAGACTTCTCTAATGAGACTTTACAAGCAAGGAGAGACTGGGGCCCCGTTCTCACTCTTTTGAAACAAAACAATGCCCAGCCTAGAATATTATTCCCTGCAAAACTAAGCTTCATATATGAAGGAGAAATAAAAACATTCTCAGACAAGCAAAGGCTCAGAGAATTCACCAAGACAAGACCAGCCGTACAAGAAGTACTTAAAACAGTGTTACGCACGGAACATCATAATAATAACCCACGAATATAAAAACAACCAAAACCCAAAGATATTAAAGGCCAGATATTACAATGGCTCAAGACAGAAATCATAGCAACAACATCCAACCCAACAGAATGATCAGTAATCTACCTTACCTATCAGTTCGCTCAATAAATGTGAATGGCTTAAACTCTCCACTCAAAAGACATAGGCTGGCTGAATTAATAAGAAAATACAGGCCAAGTATATGCTCTCTTCAGGAAACACATCTAATCTGCAAGGATGCATATAGACTAAAAATAAAAGGGTGGAGATCAATATTCCAAGCAAATAGAAGCCAAAAGAAGGCTGGTGTGGCAGTTCTAATATCAGACGATTTAGTTTTTAAACCAACAAAAGTAGTGAAAGACAAAGAGGGTCATTATATAATGGTGAAGGGCACACTTCAACAAGAAGAGATAACAATTTTAAATATATATGCACCCAACTGAGGTGCACCCAGATTCATAAAGCAAACCTTACTGGAGCTAAGCAAAAGGATTAATAGCAACTCCATAATCGCCGGAGATTTCAACACCCCACTGATGGCACGAGACAGATCCTCCAAAAAGAAAATTAATAAAGAAATGATGGACTTAAACAAAACTCTAGAACAATTCGGTCTGACTGACATCTACAGAACATTCTACACAAAATCCACTGAATATACGTTCTTCTCATCAGCTCACGGGACTTTCTCTAAGACTGACCATATCCTAGGACACAAAGAAAATCACAAGAATTTTAAAAAAATAGAAATCATAGCATGTACCTTCTCAGATCACAGTGGAATAAAAGTAGAAATCAACCCTAACAGAAACTCACATTTCTACACAAAAATGTGGAAATTAAACAACCTCTTACTAAATGATTACTTCGTAAATGAAGAAATCAAGATGGAAATAAAAAAGTTCTATGAAGAAAATGACAATGGAGAGACAAGTTATCAACTCCTCTGGGACACAGCTAAAGCAGTTCTGAGAGGAAAGTTGATCTCCATAAATGCATATAACCAAAGGACAAGAAGATCACAAATAGACAATCTAATGAAATAACTCAAAGAGCTGGAAAAAGAAGAACAGGCCAACCCCAAACCCAGCAGAAGGAGTGAAATCAACAAGATCAAATCAGAACTAAACGATATTGAAAACAGAGAAGCTATTCAGGAGAATAATAAAACAAAAAGTTGGTTATTTGAAAAAATAAACAAAATTGACACACCATTCGCTAAGCTAACAAAAATCAGAAAAGAGAAATCTCTAATAAGCTCCATCAGGAACAAAAAAGGAGATATCACAACTGATCCCAAAGAGATACAAGATACAATTTATGAATACTACAAAAATCTTTATGCACACAAACTGGAAAATGTGGAGGAAATGGACAAATTTCTAGAAACACACAGCCTCCCTAGGCTCAACCAGGAAGAAATAGATTCCCTGAACAGACCAATCCCAACAGCTGAAATATAAACAGCAATTAAAAGTCTCCCTAAAAAGAAAAGTCCCGGTCCAGATGGCTTCACACCCGAATTTTACCACACTTACAAAGAAGAACTAGTATCTATCTTGCAGAAACTATTCCACAACATCGAGAAGAACAGAAACCTCCCCGACACCTTTTATGAAACGAATATTACTCTGATACCAAAACCAGGAAAGGATGCAACAAAAAAAGAAAACTACAGACCAATATCCCTAATGAATATAGATGCAAAAATTCTCAACAAAATCTTAGCTAACCGAATCCAGACACTTATCAAAAAAATAATCCACCACGACCAAGTGGGCTTCATCCCAGGGATGCAGGGATGGTTCAACATACATAAATCTATAAATGCAATTCACCACATAAACAGAAGCAAAAAGAAAGACCACATGATTCTTTCAATAGATGCAGAAAAAGCTTTTGACAAAATTCAACACCCTTTCATGATACGAACACTTAAGAAAATAGGCCTAGAAGGGACATACCTAAAAATGATACAAGCCATATACGACAGACCCATAGCCAACATCATACTGAATGGGGAAAAATTGAAATCATTCCCACTTAGAACTGGAACCAGACAAGGCTGCCCACTATCTCCACTTCTGTTCAACATAGTGCTGGAAGTCTTGGCTACAGCAATCAGACAGGAAAATGGAATCAAAGGTATCCAAATAGGGGCAGAAGAGATCAAACTTTCACTGTTTGCTGATGATATGATATTGTATCTAGAAAACCCCAAGGATTCAACCAAGAAACTCCTTGAACTGATCAATGAATTTAGTAAAGTCTCAGGATACAAAATCAATACACAGAAATCAGAGGCATTCATATACACCAACAACAATCTAATTGAGAACCAAATCAAAGACTCAATTCCCTTCACAATAGCAACAAAGAAATTAAAGTACCTAGGAATATACTTAACCAAGGACGTAAAAGACCTCTACAGGGAGAACTATGAAACACTGAGGAAGGAAATAGCAGAGGATGTAAACAGATGGAAATCCATACCATGCTCGTGGATCGGCAGACTCAATATCATCAAAATGTCTATACTACCCAAACTGATCTACAGATTCAATGCAATACCTATTAAAATCCCATCAGAATTCTTCACAGATATAGAAAAAATAATTTTACGCTTCGTATGGAACCAAAGAAGACCCCGAATATCAAGAGCAATTCTAGGCAACAAAAACAAAATGGGAGGCATTAATATGTCAGATATCAAACTATACTACAAAGCTGTAGTAATTAAAACAATATGGTATTGGCACAAAAATAGGAATATTGACCAGTGGAACAGATGTGAGAATCCTGATTTAAAACCATCCTCATATAGCCATCTAATCTTTGACAAAGCAGACAAAAACATACGCTGGGGAAAAGAATCCCTCTTCAATAAATGGTTCTGGGAAAACTGGATAGCCACCTGTAGAAGGCTAAAACAGGACCCACACCTTTCACCTCTCACAAAAACCAACTCACGCTGGATAACAGACTTAAACCTAAGGAATGAAACTATTAGAACTCTAGAGGAAAAAGTTGGAAACACTCTCCTAGACATTGGCCTGGGCAAAGAGTTTATGAAGAAGTCCCCAAAGGCAATCACAGCAGCAACAAAAATAAATAAATGGGACATGATCAAACTACAAAGCTTCTGCACAGCCAAAGAAATAGTCATGAAAGTAAACAGACAACCTACAGAATGGGAGAAAATTTTTGCATCCTATGCATCCGATAAGGGACTGATAACTAGAATATACTTACAACTCACGAAAATCAGGAAGAAAAAATCAAATAACCCCATTAAAAAGTGGGCAAAGGACTTGAAAAGAAAGTTTTCTAAAGAAGACAGAAGAATGGCCAACAAACATATGAAAAAATGCTCAACATCTCTAATCATCAGGGAAATGCAAATCAAAACCACAATGAGATATCACTTAACCCCAGTGAGAATGGCCTTTATCAAAAAATCTCCAAACAATAAATGCTGGCGTGGTTGCGGAGAGAGAGGAACTCTCCTACACTGCTGGTGGGACTGCAAACTAGTTCAACCTCTGTGGAAAGCAATATGGAGATACCTTAAAGCGATACAAGTGAATCTACCAGTTGATCCAGCAATCCCATTGCTGGGCATCTACCCAAATGATCCAGTGACACTCTACAAAAAAGACACCTGCACTCGAATGTTTATAGCAGCACAATTCATAATTGCAAGGCTGTGGAAACAGCCCAAGTGCCCATCAATCCAAGAATGGATTAATAAAATGTGGTATATGTATACCATGGAGTACTATTCACCTCTAAGAAACAACGGTGATATAGCACATTTTATAAGTTCCTGGTTAGAGCTGGAACCCATACTACTAAGTGAAGTATCTCAAGAATGGAAAAACAAGCACCAGATATATTCTCCAGCAAACTGGTATTAACTGAGTAGCACCTAAGTGGACACATAGGTACTACAGTAATAGGGTATTGGGCAGGTGGGAGGGTGGAGAGGGCGGGTATATACATACATAATGAGTGAGATGTGCACCATCTGGGGGATGGTCATGATGGAGACTCAGACTTTTGGAGGGAGGGGGGGAAATGGGCATTTATTGAAACCTTAAAATCTGTACCCCCATAATATGCCGAAATAAAAAAAAAAAAAAAACATACATGTGATTCGCTGAATGCTATGGGCCTTCCGACACATGTACTTTCAAATTTTGTACTTACCACAGATAGGTAACAACCTTTTCTGAAGCAGCAAGAGTCCGCAAAGCACCCTTTCATCTGTACTTCTCTGGCACAAGGCCTGGTCCATCACATTCATTCAATCGCTGGTTGCTATTGCAAAGGCGTTCTTACAAAATATAATTCTTATCATAGAGGAACTTAACAAGGAATTGCAACTAAAAACAAAAAAGAAATGCCAAAATATTTACTTACTGACTGTGATGAGAATTGTCAGTGCAAGAAGGGGCACAGTAGTTCCAAAACCAGATATCACAGTGGCAATGACTTCCGCTGGACCTTGATGGTCAAAAAAGGATGGAACTTACTTTGTAGCTTTTTGTATTTTACGATTGCAGGAAATGTTTGTGATCATTGCACGTCTTTTTGTAAGCCCAGAAAGAATAAGGAGGTTGGAAAAGATTAAGCCTAATCTTAGTGTTGAGGCCAAGGGAACACTTTTGCTTTGTCTTTTGAAGGTTTGTTGATTATTACTGACAAGAAGCAGGTCAATGGGAGAAAAAGCATACAATCTTAATTGACAATAGTTTTACATGACACATGAGTCTTTAGAATGAAGACCCAAAGATATAAGGGAAATGGCCTATTTTTATGTTCAGGTTAAACAAAGTATGGACAGCTGTGCAGAAATATGATTGGACAATATGATGCTAATAGACTGAGTGGGGAAACCCAGAGAGGCCTGTCTGTATTTTTCTTGGCCTCTCTGAGCGTGTCTTTTTGCCTTTTGTATATGGGACAGGAAGACTCTCCCTGGACTGGGGGTGGGGTGGGGTGGGGGATGTGGGGGTGCGTCATGACTTACAGTCAAACAAGGTAGGTCAGATAATTATTTTATGGCCAGTTTTTACACAAAAAGGCGAGAAAAGAGTTAAACTGATATTTTCCAGTTTTATGACTTACTTTGGGGGAAAAGGGATCTGTTTTCTATGACCAGCCTTAAATGAAAAGAGAGATTCTAGTTGCTATGACTAGCCTCAAGAAAAAGTGGGAGTGAGAGACAAGAGGACAAAGAAAGGTCAAAAAAAGTTTTACGCTTAAAACTACTTTAGGCCGGGTGCGGTGGCTCACCCTTGTAATCCTAGCACTCTGGGAGACCGAGGTGGGCGGATTGCTCAAGGTCAGGAGTTCAAAACCAGCCCGACCCCGTCTCTACTATAAAAAAATGGAAAGAAACTAATTGGCCAACTAATATATATATATATATATATATATACATATATATATATATATTAGCCGCGCATGGTGGCGCGTGCCTGTAGTCCCAGCTACTCGGGAGGCTGAGGCAGTAGGATTGCTTGAGCCCAGGAGTTTGAGGTTGCTGTGAGCTAGGCTGACGCCACGGCACTCACTCTAGCCTGGGCAACAAAGCGAGACTCTGTCTCAAACAATAAAACTACTTTAAGGTCTTATTTTAGGGTATTGTTTTCTGAGTCCCAACACCACAAACCATAGGTTACCTGTGTGAACATTTGTACACTTTCAGTGTATTCTCAGGAAGATGATAATGATACTTATTATTACAACACACACACACGCACACACACATATATAACTGATATATGTACACCCACATATTTGTAAATATTTATACCAGTTTCCTGCAGGTCCACACAGACAATTACCGTAACTCAGAGCCCACACTATTAGCACTGCTGACCTCATTTGCCCACTTGGTGAGATTCCCATAGTTACTGTATCTGTCAGTGCCCCAGAGGGTGACACAAATCGTTAACAGGAGTGATTGGTGTACCACAGTCTCCAACAAGCCATTTTGAATTCCCCTGAGAGAGCCTCCACCTGAGATGATGACCCTGGTGATGTTGACAATTGCCCCTGATCAGCTCACAAAGCTGTCAGGACCCAGGTGCCACAGTTGAGCTGCATTCTATGTGGAAGTATGTGGAATGCCCCTGTCCATACACTGTACCCAATTGTGGACTCTGAAGCAGCTCTGTCAAACCCACGCTATGCTTCTCAGGAAGGCAGCCCCTCACCACCTTCCCTCCAACCAAGGTCCTCTGAAATGAATCCCAATCTCCAACACAAGTCAACAGGCAGTGTGGCTGAAAAGTCACAGATATTACTTAATTCCTCACAGTAGCCCTGGGAAGCATGTCCAGTCAGCTCCACTTTACAGATTACAAAGCCAAAGTTCAGGGTGTCTAACACCAGAGGACTGATAAGAGACAAAAGCTCAGAAACCCTTATCTGGGCAGCTTACAGCAGCAGGTATAGGCACGTACAGTTTTAGTTCTTTCTCTCTGTCTCTATCTGTCTGTCTGTCTCTCTGTCTCTGTCTCTCTCTCTCACTTTCTGTCATACACACACACACACACACACACACACACAAACACAAACACACACACTTGTCCTCTCACACATACACATATTAATGTGTTGCTGCGGAGGAACTGCCTAAGAGGGGAGAGAACAGTTATCACTGCTGTTCCCTCGTTGTGCACCTGGGGCAGGTCCAGAGGGTCTGGCTGCTCTGAACTCAGGTCTCCCCACCCATGCCATTGGAGAAATCCACTTTCTCCTTAGGTCATACAGGACAAAATTATGATTTTTACCAAGGCAGAAAGAAAAAGACCAAACAATAAGCAAAATAAGAACCTACAAACATCAGGGTAGAACTGCTCTTTGTCCCAAGACTGAGCGTCAGAGGCAGTCCACACACTGCCACTGGCCAGCAAACAACTCAGCCACTCGGACCTCAGGGCTTGGCATGGGGCTAGTCCGTGCAAGTTTGACCCTCAGGCAGAGGTGAGTGGAAGGTAGCACCACGGCCCAGCATGCTGGGATCTCCTTCTCCTCAGAACCTGTTTCCAGTTCTGCTCTCTGGAGTGCCCGCCTTCTCACCACGATGTTCTGCACTTTGATGACAGCCCACTTTCCTCTTGTCCACTACCTGTGTCTGGTCTTTCATCTGGGCCCCTCTTCTCACTGAAGGCCCTGAAGCACTTCACAGAAGCCGGGACACCATGGGCTGTTCTAGCACCCTCCCGCTTGCTCCTGGCATGCTTGCTCTAGGCTCCCTGTCCTGGAGCCTGTCTCACTATTGCTATTTTTATATGTACCTCTGACTCTCCTGGCCTCCCTGCTGTCCCTTCTTGTTTCAACAGCCCTGGCTGTCATGCTCATCTCTATGTCTGAGCACTCCTCACAGGCATGTCCTGTGAGATAGGTAAGGCTCCCTTTCCCTCCCCCCAGCAGGTGACAACACCTTGTCCCCCAAGTCATAAAGAAACACATCAACCTCTCCCTAAAGGTGCAGACTTAATATATCCCCATCTTTACAGACAGTGCTTCACACATGTCCAGACTCTCTGAGATAGGACATCATCTCAACCCCCACTTCTTAAGTGTGCTTGTAGACCTGCATTCCCAGGCAGACACACACCCAGGTGCAAACACACAATCAAGTACCCACCTGCCATATAAACACCCCATCCCAACACACCACCTACACTTCCACCTCCCAAACATATCTATAAATGTACAGGAATCATATCATCAGACATGGCACATGCACAGACACAAATACAGTATAGACATGTGTGCACACAAGGACAGAAAAGCCTGAGAGGGGTACAATACCCAGAAGTAGGTGCAAATGCATACATGCACACATAGCTAGGGACTAACATACCCCTACAAAACAGATATACTCACAAAGACAAACACATGAAAACATATGTGCACATAAAACACACACGCACACACACAGACACCTGAAAAGCAGAAGTTAGTTACAACTAACAAACCAATCCAAATTTTGAGAGAGAAAGAAGATTAAAGATGCATTTTTAATGTTTTGGTTCTTCCCTCTTCCCTAGAATGCATAGATGTGAGGCTAATGATCTAAAAGACATGCATTCCCTCTCTCTCTCTCTCTCTCTCTCTCTCTCTCTCTCTCTCTCTCTCTCTCTCTCATACACACACACACACACACACAGTCTCTATAGTGGAGAAAACTTGGGAGGACGGCACCATGGTTCTAGGTCCTGAGAGCAGTTACTGTGAGTGGTGGCACCTACAACCTTCCTTGAGCCCTGGACACAGAAGAACCCAGTTCCTGACCACAGCCTGGACAGCTCCAAAGGCCAGAGTCATCACCCTTGCTTCTGAGCTCCTTCTCTTCAATGCTCCCTCCCCTAGAGGTGAGGCCTCTGTACCCACTGACATGGCCCTCTTGGAATGTACCTGCAGGAGGAACAGCTGCAGAAATAGATGTAGCTGCATCTATTTGTTTTTCTCTCCAAACACTAGTCCACGGATCCCGCCAGAAAAGAAGAAAAAGCACTCGTGTGCAAGGGGGATGAAGGGACACAAACAGTGCACATGCCATGACAGGGAATAGAATAGGAGATTGGCATGCAAAGCAACAACCACCCATCTAAGAGGAAGGCGAGGACTGAGGAGGGAAGGAAGGGGAATCCTGCCCTTGTGACCTGGAGCTGCCATCACAGGGAAGATTTCCTCAGAACACATAAGGGGCCTCCTGGCACCCACTCCCTCCCTCCAGCCCTGGAAAACCAGACTGATTCCTCTAGAAAACCTCAGCCCATGGCATGTTGAGCTTTGATATGAGGTTTGGAACCTGTAATTAACAGATACGTAGACTGGCAACTCCTGACGAATGTCAACATCAGACTCTGACCACACAGTTCTCCGGTCCTTGAGCTCATTCTGACAGCAGAGGAAGAATGCCCCTCCCTCTCTTCACCATGTGGTTAATGTCCCCAGAGCCCTCTGCCCTCTCTGGGTAGACTCCCTTAGGACAGGGAATAGAACTCCAGCGGTTGGGAGTGGGGCTTCCCAGGTGGGCGCCACTTCCCAAAGACCATGATGCCCAATATTCTCCAGCCAGGCACCTGATCAGGATACTTGTGCCTCGTCAGTTCTGGCAGGAAGTGTGAGGGTCAGTGATGATTTTATGTAAGAATAAAACTCTCAAATTTGGAATAATGCCTCTGAATGATCAGCGTCAAGAAAATAGTCAGAGATGGGCATGCCAGGCGTGTGGAAGGAGCTGCATCTGGAACAGGGAGCCAGTTGGACCACTGTGCTAGGGTTTCTCTCAAAGTGCCCCCGGTCGACCCCCATCAGCATTTGTGTTCCCGTATGTATGCTGAAAACAGCCCCATGAGTGCAGTTGGCAACGGAGTGGAGATAGGAAAGCAAAGGGGTAACCAGTGGGACGCACCGTGTTTACCCTGCCAAGAAACCCTAGGCAGCAGTACCTGTCCCCTTCCACTGCACACTTCTGTGTACTGCAACCTACTGTTGCAGTGAGGAATCGCCAGCCACAAGCCATGCTGGTGGCTTTTGAACACCACTGGTGGTGAAAAACTCAGGGTGCCACATCCCTCTCCCAAGACAGAGAAGCAAGTTTGGTCTGGCTGCAGTGAGCTCCTTCTCCGTATGAGCCGCCCATCCCCACCCCAACTCTGGCAGATTATAGAGGGTGCTCACCTCTTCATGAGGATAGAGATAGGAAATGAGTGTCTTTCCCTCTCCCCTGTGATCAAGAGTGTGGATCTTGCGGCCAGGGAGGTCTCTGCACAGTGAGAGTCAGACATTTTGGTGCTTGGGAAGGGAGGACCTGGCCCCTTCCAGGGTAGGGAGGACCTACCCTGGGATTGGTAATGGAGTCAAGTGGCAGGTCATCACGTCTGGGACTAGCTCGTGGGCTGTGAAAGCATCAGAAATTGCACTGAGGCAATTGCCTTTCATTCTTTCATAAATACCCTCTTTCTGTGACCGAAACAGGCTCTTGTGCATTTGTACACGCACGCACGTGCGACACCCCCTGCCCCCACACAAACACTCTCCCTCAATCTACACACTCCGGTTTGTGATCATGTATTGTCTCAGGCCTCATGGGCTTCCATCTGGGGAAACGTATGGGATTTGGATACAGAAGGTATGACTTCCTAACTTTTGCTTGGCTAACTGACATTGGACTAAGTTTCCATGTCTCTGAGGTTCAGCATCCTCAACTTTAAAATGGATGTAACAATGATAATACCCTAATCGACAACAGGGCCAGGAAGATTGAATGAGGTACAGTGTGTGCAACTGCTTTGTAAAGTGCAAGGAGTGCTAAGCAAATATGACACTTATCATTGCCAAACATAATAGCAGATAGGAAAGTTCTATGAAGGTTGGCACATGCCTAATGAGACGGTAAAAAGATTATCCTGTCTGATTTCTCTGGAAAATAAAGCAGACTGTGTGGCCAGAACGTCACCTCATCGGTTTATCCATTCACCATCATTTTACTAGAATGTAAGCTTCACAGGATCAGGAATTCTACTTGTTTGTATGCTTTTGTCGCTGATGTGTCCCAAATGGCCAGAACAGGGCCTCATGAATACTAACCAGTGAAAAATATGAAGTCTTTGTGTGAATGAATCTTTTTGAGCATCTAGTGGAAAGGATGGCAATGATAGTGACTGTAAATGCTTTCCAGTGGGGGAGGGGGTACTCACACAAAGAAATCAGCTAACATCAGAATATTACAGCACTCATCTTTAAATGGAGGATACAGAATTATCTATAAAAATGAAGACCAGTGAAGCTCAGGGTACCTGCTTAAATGGACCATGAAGCTAAGGCTCAAATCTGCAATAGCACAGGCAGAAAATGCCATGCTAGAATACTCTGGAGGTGCTACAGGATTCTCCCCCTGATCCTGGGGGCAGATTCCTGAATGGAGAAGGAATGTAAATCATACCTACCCCTTATATTTATTGAGCAACTATTATGTTCTGGGCGTATATTTATATCATTCAATTTTGGCCTCTCAGAGCCCTAAGTGATAGGGCTAATGGGAAAACTGGGATTCAGAGAAGTTAGGTAGTTTATACGTGGCTATGCGAGGTTCATATTAAATGGCAGAGTAAGATTTGAAATTGGGTCTCTCTGAGTCCAAAGTATGCACTTTGCTCTTACACATTAACTGATGCTGCCTTCCATTATCTGTGAGCTGGTCCAGAATGCTAATGTCAGATACGCCAGTCCTTAGGTGAAATTCCAAGCCACCGGAGGTATATAGACGCCATAAATTGAAAGGGAGGCACATTGACCAGTCTATCTTGCTAACAGAAGCTCTAACTTTCATACAGTACACACTGTTGTGCAAATACAAAGAAGCTTATTTGTTTTCCATAAATAATCCTGCTTTCTGAGGGCACTCTCCAATGAGTACTCTAGGTGAACAGGAGTGTCCAGTTACATTTCTCTGGAGACAAAGATTCTTCAGCCTTTTCCAGTTTGGCTGCTTCATTTCAGGCAATCATTGAGTCAGTTCTAAGCTCTACTCACTTCTTCTCCTTCTATAAAAAGATGTCTGGGGATTGGAGGGAGGGGTGCGACTTGAGGGACGGTGTGCAGGCACTGCAGGGAGGTCCTCAGTCTGGGTGCTATTCTCTGCATTCTGCTCATGTGGTTATGCGATTCAAGCACTGCTTTCTCATTGGAATTTTTTTCTCTTTCTAGAAAACAGAAGATAAAACAGAACAGGATCCATCTGAGATTTGGTGGCAACTCAAAGTTGACCCCAATGTGGGTGCCCAGTGTAACATTTGCTATAGAAATGGTCTCTCAGACATTGTACTGGGTTGAATGGTGACTGCCCCAAAATTCATGTCCACCCTAAACCCCGCGAGGTGATCTTATTTGGAGATAAGTTCTTCACAGATGTAATTAGTTAAGAGGAGGCTACACAGGATTAGGGTAGACCCTAAATGGAATATGATTGGTATCCTCATAAAAAGAGTAGAGAACACACAGACACCTCACATGGAGGAGAACGCTATGTGAAGGTGGCGGCAGAGATTGGGGGGTTGGGGTAAAGCATCTACAAGCCAAAACAAACAAAACAAAGCAAAACAAAAACAAAACAATGACAAAAAACCCACCCCCCAAAACAAAAAGCAAACAAACAAACATACAAAACAAGGATGTGTGTGTGTGTGTGTGTGTGTGTGTGTGTGTGTGTGTATGTCTATCTTCCTCCCTCTTTCCCTCTCTCCTCTCCACACTTTTCTGGGAAGAAAACATTTTGTTTTACTTCCTTTGTCTAATCGTCAGAGACTTTAATACCCTATATAATGTCACCCTTCTTCTCAAGGAGATGTGCATCTTTTCCCCCACCCTCCGTAAAGGCTGCTGGAAGGCAAACAATTTATTATTTATTTATGTTAGAATTACAAGTACTAACATTTATTATTTCAATATAATATCCTGATCATATGGCTCTTCTTCCGGAAAATACCTGATGCTGAACACAGCAGATGGTGAGACCATCACCCCCACCACTCCTGGCCTCAGTCACCTGTACTGATCCAACTGAGATGGGACTGCTCATTTCTTGAATATAAAACAAGAGGAGAGGCAGGGAACTCCAGAGGTGATGGTGATATCTGATACCCTGTGCTCCAACTTCTGCTCTTTCCTGGAGGAGCTAGTAAAACGTGAATGGAGAGGGTCAAAGGGGCCCCTATTTCTGGGGAATCTGGGAGTGAAATATAAGTGGGCCTTTTGCTCCCAGAAGTGGGCAAAGGGACAGCCCATCTAAGAATCTTTACACTTGGATAGGGGAGAACAGCCTTGCCAAGGGATCCTGCCAGATTTACCACTGTTCTGGTGCACTAGTGGTAAGGAGGGAAAGTAGCTGACTGAGAGTTCGCTAGACTGGTGTGTATGTTTCTGGATCAAATATTTTTGGGAGAGATAGCCCCTAATTGCTATCAATGGAATGTGAAATATGTACACATTCCACAGTGACAATTAAAGTGAGGGCACGGGGTCCGATTAAAGGTCTGTTTCTATTTACCTGTATGCTTTTCATTATAAAAGTTTTACCCATGATACATATATTAAAGTCATTTTTGAAAGTAGGAAGTAAAAAGGAAAGGAAAGGAGAAGAAAAGAAAGGAAAAAGAAAAATAAATCACCCCAAAACTGCCCAGGCTCAACCTCTGGCCCAAGGACCAGGAGGACCATACTTCGCATTAACCCCCAGACAGACTTCTAAAACCAGAACCCTTTTGATTCTCCAGTTCTGGAAAGAAATGAGCAGGTTATATTTTCTTCAAGAAATGAATGGCCTGGAAACGATGAAGGGAAAATGGACTATGTCCAAAAGACTCTAAGAGATGTAGCAACCACGTGCAATGTGTGGGTCTTTTGAGATCCTAATCTGAGCTCATGAACTTGAAAAAATCTTTCTAGGAGACACTTGGGGAGACTGACAAGGGACTGGGTGAGTAGATGCTGTTAAATCAGTCTTGGTCGTTTTCTGGAGCATGGTATTGTAGGGTGCTTATGTTAAAACAGGTCCTTATCTATTAAAGTATATTTTTGGATGAAATGATTTGATGTCCATACTTGGCTTCTCTGTACTCCAGACAAAAATTTAAAAGTATGATGAGGATAGATGAAACAAGAATTGAAGAAAGTTAAGATTGTTGAAGTTGATGACTCTTGAACTTAATGGGTACATGCAGTGCATTGTAATATGCTTTATCCTTTTATGCGTTTGAAATTTTCCACAATAAAAATATACAAATAAAAAATGAAATGCTTTGTTTAATGACAATAATGTGGCAGCAAGAGATCAGGAAGAGGAAAAATAAAAAAACACTCATGTTCATGGGAAGAATAGCAAGAGAAACATAAAAAATGCCTCTGAACTGGCAGTTTCATATGCCAGCAAGAGAAACATAAAAAATGCCTCTGAACTGGCAGACGTCATGCCAATTGTAGATTCTGACAGATACAAGCCATCCTTAAACAAATGGTGCTGAAAATGACCCTGCAATATGAAATAGCGTGCATTTGCCTGGAGAGAAAACATTGAAAGAAGGAGGCGTCTTTCTGATTTGTTAATCAATCATATTTTATTTTTAAAAGGCATCATTTTGTTGTTGTTGTTCTTGCTGTTGTTGAAGGGCAAAAAAGCAAATTATTGATATAGCATTACCCACCCCAGGTAAGAACTTTGAGGGTGTTATGCTTGAGATTTTCTTACCTAAAAGAAACCGGGTGACAGGAGTCACTAACTCTCTCAGATGTGAGCTTGGTAGAGAAAGTAATTGAGATGCAGAGAGGTTCCTAGGAGTCAGAACCATGGCAACATGTCTTTACCAAAGTCAGCACGATTTTCAAGGCAATAGTAATAGTATAACAATGGATCCTTGCACTCTTTAGGAACTCCTGCCTAGGGGATCCTCTGTCCCAGGGGATCCATTACCGTAGGGCAGGGGTGGCAATGTTTCCAGAGTGCCTGGCCAAAGATCACACCTCTGTTCATTGCTGTGTCAGTGGTAAGATATGGTTCTAACTGAGAAAAGTTTGGAAAAATTGTTGTGTGGGGTAGACGGGGGTGGTGCGCAGTATTGTGTGCATGTGTATTTGTGTCTATGAGAGTGTGTGTGTACAGTAAAGCCTCCGGAGATGTGATGGGCCTTTGCTGGAAAGGGAGGTGAGAAGCAATCCCATTCTACGTAAACTACATTTTAAAACCAAATATAGAGAAAAGTGATCTGAAAAAGATGTTATTCTTGTTATTTATTTTTCGATCTTTTATAAAAATACCACATAAGCACATTAAAAGAATTTGTGGAAACAAAGAAAAGTCACATATTATCTCACCACCACAAATTCCCACTGCATGCATTGCAATATATACGCCCCCTCATAATGTATGCCTATGTATGCTTTAGGTGGCATGGCAAAGATCATATTATCAGTAGCATTTTCTGATTTTCATGAAGATATACAAATTGAACCACATGTTTCCACACATTGAACAAGTTGCAGTTTTCTTCATGATACAATTAGATGTAATCAGAACTGGCCCTGAAACTGCAGGGCATTTTATCTCCACAGGCCTGATTGACCTAATGGCAGATGGAAGGAGCCTCCAGTCTCTCGATCACTCTCAAACTGTGAAGTGGGGCCTGGCAGGAGAGAGGAAGAGAAGGTGGCCTAGGGTTGCCACTTGGGAGTCACTTGTCCTTTGTATTATGCAGCTCATACAGAGTGGTCCAACCTCTGCTCCTGGGCGCAAGAAATGGTATAAAATGGAGCTGCACTAGGATAAATCCTAATGAAGAATCAGGGAAGCAGCTTAGAGGTGAAGAGAATGTTTCCCAATTTCCAGAACCCTTTCCAAGTCTAACAAAGGACCTGCCTGGGAAAGAAACCTTGAGAGCACACACGGGCAAGGATGGTATTCAAAATAATTTACGAATGGTATGGTAATTTCAATCAATACAGTACATCGGTACAGTGATGAAATATTAAAATGAATTCCTTCCCCACCCCCAAACAAATGACTCATCACAAAACTATTTAACACATTATAGAAGTTGTAACTTAACAGCCAATTTTTCTTAGAGTTCTTATGCAGTGCTTGATAGGATTTCTAAACACTTTTGCAGCTCCATTCCTATACGGATGCTGACCAGGTCCAGGTATTCTTCCTATTTTCATTATTTTATTTTATTATTTTTTTTATTTTGGCATATGATGGGGGGTACAGATTTTAAGATTTCAATAAATGCCCTTTCCCCCCTCCCCCCGCAAGTCTGAGTCTCCAGCATGACCATCCCCCCCCAGACGGTGCACATCTCACTCATATATATACATATTTTCATTATTTTAATTTCCACCTTTTCAGAATGTCGATTCTCTCTGTGGGTTACTTGAAGGTGGTAAACAAAGCTTCTTGAGAAAAGACTTTTGAACATTTATTTATTTATTTTTGAGACAGAGTCTCACTCTGTTGCCCGGGCTAGAGTGCCGTGGCGTCAGCCTAGCTCACAGAAACCTCAGACTCCTGGGCTCAAGCAATCGTACTGCCTCAGCCTCCCGAGCAGCTGGGACTACAGGCATGCTCCACCATGCTCGGCTAATTTTTTCTCTATATTTTTAGTTGTCCAGCTAATTTCTTTTTATTTCTTTTAGTAGAGACGGGGTCTCACTCTTGCTCAGGCTGGTCTCGAACTCCTGACCTCAGGCGATCCTCCCGCCTCGGCCTCCCAGAGTGCTAGTACTACATGAATATTTATTTTTTTATCCTTTATGGCACCAGCCAGAGGTCATTGAACAGGATGACTTATCATCAAATTGAAACATTTGGAACATTATCTTAAATGTTGGCTAAAATTTCAGACTGTTCCACTTATTTAAAAAGCTTCTGCACAGCCAAAAAAAAACTATCACGAGAGCAAACAGACAACCTACAGAATGGGAGAAAATATTTGCGTGCTACACGTCCAATAATGGGCTGATAACTAGAATCTATTTAGAACTCAGGAAAATCAGCAAGAAAAAATCAAACAACCTTATCAAAAACTGGGCAAAGGACATGAACAGAAACTTTTCAAAAGAAGACAGAATAATGGCCAACAAACATATGAAAAAAATGTTGAACATCTCTAATCATCAGGGAAACGCAAATGGAAACCACAATGAGATATCACTTACCTCCAGCGAGAATGGCTTTTATCAAAAAGTCTCAAAACAATAAATGTTGGCGTGGATGTGGAGAGATAGGAACACTCCTACACTGCTGGTGGGACTGCAAACTAGGGCAACCTCTGCGGAAAGCGATATGGAGATACCTCAAAGAGATACAAGTAGAACTACCATTTGATCCAGCAATCCCATTACTGGGCAGCTACCCAAAAGGACAAAAGACATTCTATAAAAAAGACATCTGCACTCAAACGTTCATAGCAGCACAATTCACAATTGCAAAGATGTGGAAACAACTCAAGTGCCCATCAATACATGAGTGGATTAATAAAATGTGGTGTATGTATACCATGGAGTACTATTCAGCTATAAGAAACAATGGTGATATAGCACCTCTTGCATTTCCTGGATAGAGCTGGAACCTATTCTGCTAAGTGAAATATCCCAAGAATAGAAAAACAAGCACCACATGTACTCACCATCAAATTGGTTTTAACTGATCAACACCTAAGTGCACATATAGGAATAACAGTTATTGGGTGTCGGGCATATGGAAGGGGGGAGGAGGGTATGGGTATATACATACATAATGAGTGTGATGGGCACCGTCTGGGTCTGGGGGATGGACACGCTTGAAGCTCTGACTCGGCGTGGGTGAGAAAAGGCCATATACGTAACCTAAACAGTTGTACCCCCATAATACGCTGAAATAAAAAAAAATCAGACTTTCTCCTAGTGTTAACTGGCAACATCTTTGAAATTCCAACACATGTTCATCTATGTATTTTCGCATTAACTTCATTCTCTCAAGCACGGGCAATAACGTTTGGTATGTTATTTCAGATGGGGTTCCTTCCAAATTTCCCAATGTAAGTAAAATTGTGCAAGGCTTTCAATTGAGCTAGTTGAAGGTGACTATCCAGATTTTAGCACTGATATTCCTGTGTCCTGGAAAACCTCTCGAGGGACATGCAAAGTCCTGGGTTTCATAGATGGGTGCAGAAGGTTGGGGGGAAAGGACAGAACTCTTGCAGGCCATCCACAAAATAGTGCTGAAAGCAGCACTGTTTCCAGTGTCAAATGGAAACCACATAGATTATCCACCTTCCCTAGTTGCCATGGTTGTTATTAATCTTCTGACGGCTAGTATTGGCAACTATGATTTGGGGCTCACGAGAATGGATCATCCATCATGGCATCACTCCGAGGGGTGAGACTTTAGAGTGCAATTTAAGCGTGTTGTAATCGTGAACGTCAACTGCGCGACTGTGGGTCAACTGTTTGTGATTGGTATTGGGTTAGTGCTAGTTGAACTTGTAACACTGTGAATACGATGAATTCACTGTACCTTGTGAGTACAGATCTAAGAATTCAGATCATGAAAATGAGAATGCTTACAATACCAGTGCCAGCATGACCAAAAAAAAAGGAAGCCTAAACG